>NC_044505.1:3199808-3374808 GCF_902362185.1 Chanos chanos
TAGGACCCAACCTTCTGAACAGTTTCACCCGTGACAGCTGTCCGTCTGAGATGACAGAAATAGGAAATGTACCACTGCCATGATGTTGCGCTATTGAAGGGTAAATACAAAATCCACGTGGGGTTTAAATAACGTTATAATGTGAGGAAGGAATTAAAGTAATTTCTGTAAAGATGTTCGCATTGGCAGTCTCTGGCTGTAGTAGATGTTAGGTAACTATAGTACAGAAGGTGAAAGGGAGGTTAGCTTCACGCTAGATGTTTTGCTAAGCAGCATACTAATGGCCAGATTGTGTATGGTGTGTGTGTGTGTACAGTGCTGTAATTAGATGTTTTTGCCTGCACTCCACGGAGACCCGGTCCACTTGGCCTTCGAATCAAAACAGTCTGGAACAATCTGCGAACGGTAGGCGAGAGGTGCTCTGCTCGCAGCTGTCGGCCCAAAACTCGACGATTTATTAAACCCTTACCGTGCATCCGTGCCTCTTACCTGCACTTTGGATATCAAGGGCCTATGCGGACAAAAGAAAGGCACTCACAGGAGTAATTTTTTATTTTTACTTTTTTTTTTTTTTTTTTTTTATATAACTTTGAGAGGCTAATGGTTTCATAGCTGCGCTGGTGTGTGGTTGGTTTTTTTTTGGGGGGGGGGGGGGGGGGGGTTTCTGTGTGGATTTTCTTTGTATCATATCTTTTCACACAGCACTGCTGTCCCTTTTGTCTGTAAATGCAGCGACTTGGATTAATTATTTTGCCTCCGTAGCTAAACGGTGCTAATGCCTTCCCTGGTGACTTCTATTTTTGACACGCCGTTCAGTTCTTATTCTGGAGACGGCCCGTCCAGGTGTGTGCTAGAAATAAATGTCCCTCTTTTAAGACAAAACACCAGAAATTCAAAAGAGGTTAGCAGCAGTCTGATACCAGGATGTTGACACAATGTCAAAGTAACATTGTTATCAGTCTGTACTGGGGAATTAGCAGTGCGTGATTCATGTTAAAGCACTTTTCCTTTGGGTGAGAGATGCAAAACCTCCTCAAATATTTTCCCTGCCACTGTAGCACTGTAGTAGCTCAGGGCTGGTTGTTATAAATTCTCACCCAATCAGGGAGAAAAACAAACAAATACATGCACATTCTATGAAGTTCAAAGAAAGCTGTATGTCAGTGGTGTATTATACGTGAGCGACCAAATCTTTTTGAACAAATCTTTTTGGACGAATCTTTTTGAATGAATCTTTTAAGTGTGCTGAGTGAACTGAATCACTAGTCTAGAAGATTTGTTCCTCCCACTTTGATAACTGATTAGCAGCTAACTCTCCCTGCAGTCCATTTTAATAATGCAGTCTATTCACGAAGCAGCCTATCACAAAACTGTATCCACAGTATGTGCATAACAACAACTAGCCAATGACTGAGATGATGATACACCCCAAGCTCCACCCATTGGCCATGTCAGCACAGTGAGTCAGTGACAATACTGACTATGGTAACTGTCAGTGACTAAAGTATGTGATTGACTCTGAGAGACATGAGAAACCTCACTACTGACCCAGAGTACTGCTGATAAGTTCTCAGTAGAGAACAACTCCTTCACACTTCAAAGATTCACTGACTATGCTGACGATGAGACTCGAACCACCCCCTACTGGCCTGAGGAACTGAGTTGTTCACGGAACAACGGTTTCCGAATGAGTCAAAAGAGTCAATGACTGGACTATATTCAGTGTGTAATACCTTCTGCTGACCTGAATCACTGTTGAGTAGTTCAGTAAACTACACCTGGCCTCTGGACTCTAATTAATATGTTTAGACAAGATAATATTTTTTTTCCTCCTCATGTTATTATGTGCATTACAGAAATGAAACACATTAATTTAGTGAATACAAAATAAATTTTATGTTTCATCTTTTGAATTTTATGACTGCGTGATATGGTTGCAGCCTGCTGCAGTTTCACATAATGAATATTATGATGTAATTATTATTTCATAAAATTTCATGACATTTGGGTTTCACACATGCTGTTTCGCCACACAGCGGTCTAATAATGGACATAATGTTTGGAAGAATGTGGGGTGAATTTTTAAATGAAATAAAACGAAACTGTTGTTTATCTAGTTTTCTTGTGACTGCCGTTGCCGGGATACGGACCCAGGTCTCTTTGGTGGTAGGACAGGGGCACCAACCGGATATGGAAATGAATGAATCAGTGGGTCAAAGATTCATATCATTTCAGTGCACCGAACGAAACTAATCAATCAAATCACCAAAGTGAATTGTTTTAAAATACCACTGTGGTACTTCAAGATTGAAATGATGTTCAAACATGGTTAGGGTGACAGGTGAACATCTGGCCCGGACGGGAAAGGTTTGATTGGTCGTGTTTTCGGTGTGATTTAGTAAGTGAACACTGTGGGTTTCTACCGAACATCCAGGGGTTCAGCAGGGACGACCAAATGCACTTCCATCAAATTCATGCCTCTCATTAAACTCCACTGATGTAGGTTGGGAGTT
The DNA here is from genome assembly GCF_902362185.1 of Chanos chanos. NCBI lineage: Eukaryota > Metazoa > Chordata > Actinopteri > Gonorynchiformes > Chanidae > Chanos > Chanos chanos. The sequence continues at coordinate 3,202,322 of NC_044505.1, forward strand.
CTGCCTAATTATGAGGTGGAGAAGAAACAGAAAAAAAAAAAAGGAATTTGGACGTTATGTGGTGGTAGTAGAGGGAGGTCAAAAAAAAAAGAGAGAGAGAGAGAGAGAGAGACATTCTCAGCAAGAATTATAATTTTTCACTGTAAGAAGACTGATGAGTCTAATAAAGAAGTCTTGCCAGGCAGCACTCTCTCCTGCCTCTATTATTTTTTTTATCACTGCATAATTTATGACAGCCTCTTTGCCTTCATAAGGACCTAAAGTGAAAGGCGACTGTAGCACTTTTTTTCTCTCTCTCTCTCTCTCTCTCTCTTTTATTCAGGGCAGCTTGCATCATGAGGGTTCGAATTAGCATTTGTTCCATCTCTTGTGTACAGAGACCCGTGTAAACATGGTACAGGGGACTCAATTTTCATTGCTTGTTTTGAGAGAGAGAGAGAGAGAGTGGGCGCACAAACTTATTGGTTTTCTACGAAGCCTACTTTCTTTATGCCAAGCTGCAAAAAAAAAAAAAAAAAACAGCTCTGATGTTTTGGCGAGATGGCCGACCATCTTTGTCTCATTATGATGCTAAGAACCTTCCAGAAACAGAGCTGTATGAAAAGGCATCCGGAGTGGTAGGGATGGCCGCAATATGTTGTCACGTTTTTGTGCTTGTCTGTGCTCCTGCTGGGGAAAAAGGGCAGAGACAAGGGCTAAAAAAACATTTGGAAGTTCCATTTACTGTCTCTCTCTGTATTCACATCTCACGTCTCTGCGCTTTTCTGTACGACTTCTGTTATTCTCAAATGGTGTGTGTGTGTGTTTGTTTGTGTGTGTTTGTGGTAATTTCTGAGCTGGACGTTTCAGTACTGCAGCTATTTGATGTTTTGTTGTGGACTTTCTACCTCTTGCATGTAATTTACCTCGTTGAGATCAAAAACACTCCGCAACACTTTGATCATGGCTTTTTCTCTCCTTTTTTTTACATTTTTTTTTTTTGTCCGGAGCGTACAATATTCAGGAGTCCTCTTGGGTCTTCCATCATCTCACGACCATGTCATATCCTTCCTTAAAAATTCTGTTGGAATTACAGATTTACACATCCACATACCCAAACAGTTGCCTCTCACGGTTTTTGCTGCTTTGAAACAAGACTTTGAAATGCTAAGACCTGAAAACATCAGTCTAATATTTACACATGCGTGAGGAAACCGTGAGATCACTGGGATTTTTTTTGTTCTCCCGTCTGATTGTCATTATAAAACTCATGTTCATTATTAGGTTTAGCACCTTTCAGAAGAACATGACGCACAAAGCAGTCTCCTAGATAAATAAGCAGGTCGCATTAGCATGTGTAGGGCAGTCATCCTACATTTTAGATCTTAAAGGAACATAGTTTGGTGTTGCTGAACTTCACAGAACTTTTAACGTGCTGTTGAATGTTGGATTTTTTTTTCTCACCGAAGTTGCTTGGAAGTTCATTGAGTATGTTCCAGGACCTCCTTTAAAGGACGCCGAATTCGTTAGCAGATTCGAAAGTCCTGCCAAAAAAAAAAAAAAAAGTTAATGTTCATTCTCGTCTGATCAACTTCCTCTTAGACCTAATCAGAATTCACATCAGATGCCAGTGGAAAAACGATAACTCTCCATGAAGCTGGTTTTAGCTGTGCTGGTAGGCATTCTCAAACGTAGCATGCTAACGCTGCTTGTCTTCTCCTCGAGTGTAATGACAGACAGAGGTACAGTGAACGATTATCTGCTAAGACCTGGACGCATTCCTGAGAAATGTTCTCGTGGAGGATTTCGGGAGTGTTAATCCTTTGGCTTTGGCTGACATTTCCAAACTATGCTCGTGCACACACACACACACACACACACACACACACACACACACCATGTTGTGCTCACCTCCTTGGTCCAGTGGTTTAGTTTTGGTGCCTCCATCAGTACTGCTGAAGCAGTTATGTGAAGTCCAGAAATAGCAGACCAGCGGATGTATGTTGACGTGTGAATGTTGGTGAATGGTCACGCTGTCTCTCTTAACTCCCTGCGGAGCTGTTTTTAAACATGTCCCCGGTACCCTACAGTGGGCTGCCTGGTCTCATTGTCCTAAGATGACTGACAGATCGGTAGGGACTCTCTTTTGGACTCTTCAACACTGCATGGGTATTGACATTGTCCTAAGATGACTGACAGATCGGTAGGGACTCTCTTTTGGACTCTTCAGCCCTGCATGGGTATTGACATTGTCCTAAGATGACTGACAGATCGGTAGGGACTCTCTTTTGGACTCTTCAACACTGCATGGGTATTGACATTGTCCTAAGATGACTGACAGATCGGTAGGGACTCTCTTTTGGACTCTTCAGGCCTGCATGGGTATTGACATTGTCCTAAGATGACTGACAGATCGGTAGGGACTCTCTTTTGGACTCTTCAACACTGCATGGGTATTGACATTGTCCTAAGATGACTGACAGATCGGTAGGGACTCTCTTTTGGACTCTTCAGCACTGCATGGGTATTGACATTATCCTAAGATGACTGACAGATCGGTAGGGACTCTCTTTTGGACTCTTCAGCACTGCATGGGTATTGACATTGTAGACATCAGTGCACAGCGGTGTTGTCTCCAGTGTCCTGGGCATCGAAGGGTTTTTGTTTTGTTTTGTTTTTGTTTTGTTTTTTTGTTCTGTGAAATAGAGCCACACATGCACACAAAAACAGTCAAATGCAAACAGTGGAAAATGATCTGTGTGTGTGTGTGTGTGTGTGTGTGTGTGTGTGTGTGTGTGTGTGTTGTAGGTTGCTCTGCACGCGTGTGGCGTGGCGACGGACATGGTTATGGACCGATGTGTTCTTACACAGGCAGCTTTCGTGATCAGCCCTTGTTGCTACGGTTTTATTCAGAACACGCTGAAATTCAGCTTCCCAAGGAGGTCAGTACTTCTGTCTCTCTGGTTTTTCTTTTCATTCATCTCTACGTCTGTTTCATCTCTCCATCCAGCTCTTCTTCTTTTGACAGTCTCTCGCTTTGGTCCTTCACTGTGTCATCTTATGTGTGTGTGTGTGTGTGTATGTGTGTGTGACAGTTGATTTTGTCTATCTTTCAATCCTCTCTCTCTCTCTCCCTCTCTCTCTCTCTCTCTCTCTCTCTCTTTTCATTTCTTCACATCCTTAGTCTCTCAGAATCTCTCACAAAGAGCTTTGGACCAAACCTCCACTTTAAGGAGTCTGTTTCATTGTAAAGTACACGAGCAGAGCTAATGCTAGTGATATTCTCCCTGTTTACACAGTGAAATACGTAAGATAACTCTCGCTGATCCTCGGCGGGCCTGACCTGTCTCATCTGTCCGCGCGAAGCATTCGAAAACATTGTAAAATTAAATAAAACCCAAAGAGGAGTGTATATAATGTGGCAATTGCTTGTAATCACTTTATCACTTGCAAATCTACCACTGTGTTGTTCAACATCTGCATATTAATGTTCTCGTAACAGTCTGTAATTCGATTCTAGAGAAGGATTTTAGCTGGAAGGCAGGCACAACAATGCAGGGGGGGAAAGCAAACAGCAGAGAGAGAGAGAGAGAGAGAGAGAGCGAGAGAGCGAGAGAGAGAGAGAGAGCGAGAGAGCGAGAGAGAGAGAGAGAGAGAGAGAGAGGCACAGAGAGGCAGAGAGATTTGTTTTCTGATTGTGTTGGCGCAGTTGCCACGACAACCCTGCGTTGAGTGACTTGGCAGCGGTGGCATGGCAGGGAGCGCTGGGGGAGGAAAGCGATGACAGCTGAACACAGGCCGATAACAGAAACACAGCGATACGTCTCCTTTTGTCAACCTCAGGATGTTTCCTCTCCGGCGTGAGACGTGGACAGCTCTCAGAACGTCAACGTAAAAGAGCAATTAAGCTTTTTTTACGCGAGCGTGTTTAGCAAACATCGGCGTGTTTAGTGAGTGTTGAGGGACGGAGATCTGGGATCTGGGATTTTCTGTAAGACGTTTCCCCTTTTGTTCAGGCGATGTTGAACTGTTGAAACAACGATATTTTATCTTTAGCAGTTACTGTAGGGTGGAGTCAGATTATTAAGAATCATCTATTCCGGACCTTAGAGGCATTCGTGCGTGTGTGCCTGCCTGTGTGCGTGTGTGTGTGCGTGTCTGTGTGTGCGCACGCACGTGTATGTGTATGTGTGTGTGAGTGCGAGCATGTTTGTGTGTGTGTGTGTGTGTGTGTGTATACATGCGTGTGTTTGCGTATATATGTGTATGTGTGGGTGTCTGTGCGTGTGCACGTGTGTTTGTGTGTGTGTGTGTGCGCATGTGTGTGTGTGTGTGCATGAGTGTGTGTGTGTGTGTATGCATTAATGCGATGGCCTGTAAGTTTGCTATGCGTAGGACATTGAGTGTCCTCTCTCCTCCAGGGGCTGGAGTGGGCAGACCTCTGGCCTGCTCTCTGTGATCCGGAGTGGGCAGACCTCTGGCCTGCTCTCCGTGATCCGGCTCTTATTAGATCCCCATCGAGCCACTCACTGCCCTCTCAGTCTCCTCCACTCCTCCCCTCTCCTCAGCCTCACACACACACGCTCCCATGGAATTTATGCAAGACTTTCCTAAACAAGACCCCCAGACCTAGCTTAAAACTCTAAAAATGTCTCCCTGCAACCCCGAGAGAGAGAGAGAGAGTGACAGAGAGAGAGAGAGCGTTTAAGATGGCAGTACATCAGGAATGTGATAGTTTGTATTTTCTGTGTTTAGTGTTTACAAAAGATGACTTTGTTTAAAATTTTGCCTTTTAATAAAATGACTGTTTAGACTGCTTTGTGTTGTGTTTTCTTGGCGTTTCATATGGAGTGTTTGTGTTGGCCTTTCACCCACCGCCTGATTGCAGAATCTTTGCAGTGACAGTCAGTTTTGTGCTCCGTCGCCGCTATTCCGATTAACTGTGTCCATTTTTGTCAGCGAGAACATCATCTCCTAAGCAACTAGTCGTGAAAGTAAATATCCTGTAAATTACTGTTTACTTCATCCTTTGTATGCAGTGGTATACATCCAGAAACTCTCTATCATTCTCCCCTCTAGTATCTCTTTCCCTGCTTGTTATCATTCAGCGTTACTCTCTCTCTCTGTTTCTCACACACTCCCTCTCTTTCTTCCCCTGTTTCCCACAGCAACAAGTTTTCCGAGATACTCAGTTGTAAGGTGAGTGGTGTGTTTCTCTGTTTTCTTTTTCTCTTTTCGTTTCATTATCACCTACACAGGTGTGCTGCATCACCTCAGCCTGTCTGATTTATGCCCTGTTAATGACAGATTAGTCTTCCATTTAGCAAACTTACTTTACTTCTCTCATTGGCCCACTGCATTTCTCATCCCACGCATGAATCAAAACCCGAACGGACAGGGTATAAGTGGACCGTTTTCCTCACTTATGACGCTGGCTCTCCACTTGGCTAAACCAACTGTCTGCAGTGATTATGGCGTTGCCAGCATGCGGCGGAGCCTAAAAGAGCCATTACAACTCAGATTGACTCCTACGGTTTCATTTCGTCTGAGACCGAGCGGCCGTTTTTGTCTCTTAAACTGGACTTGTGTGTGTGTGTGTGTGTGTGTGTGTGTGTGCGTGTGTGTGTGAGTGAGTGAGTGTGTGTGTGCATGCATGCATGTGAGAGAGAGAGGGAGACAGACAGACAGACACAGACATAGAGAGAGAGAGAGACAGACAGACAGACATAGAGAGAGAGAGAGACAGCCAGACGACAGGCCACTGAAATAGCAGGGCCCTAGCATATGTCCTGGGAATGAGTCATTCCCGGGAATCACACGTCGCAGGATTCCCAGTCTCATCTGCAGGGCGCTGACACCGCAGTGAACTTAAGAGGGGGGCGGAGAATTCCGAGTGATGAATGGACTCCCATTTCCCCGCCGGTATCCACGGCGATTGGCGTTCTGTCTCCCTAAAGCTCCAAGAGCGTTGACAGAGCCAAAATGGCTGATAAGAACCTGAAAGGACAAATGAATCTCTCATGTCTGTCACTGAGAGTTAACTACCTCAGCCATATCTACAGAGATCTTAGGTCCTCAGCCTGTGAACCAATCACAGACACGAGCCCTCTCCTCAACAGTAGTGTGTATCGTGTGCCAACCTCAGGACTGACCAAAATTTACACTTGCTTTGTGGGCTCAAAGCTCGACCATGAAGCAGAACCCTTTCTCTGCTTAGTAAAAAAAACTATATAGATTATGCGATGTAGTCATAGTTCATATAATTGGTTTTTAATGCAGTGAACAAACAGAGAGTTCTGCGACACTACTACATAGTGCAAAAACACGTGTTTCTGATCGCGGAATCCTGCAAAGCATCTCTTTACCAAGAGCACGTCTGAATCGTCGATTTATGTTAATACTTAATTAATTACAATTCAAATGCTCTATGTGTGTTTAATTTTTTTAACCTTTAAAGACCTCCAGTAGACTTCCACTTACACAGTCATTATTTTAATCAAATGGAGGGGGGGGGGGGGGGTTTGTTAATGGAATAAGTAATGACAGTAGAGTCAGCTCACTGCCTTTTGCTGCTGGTTTTATCGAGCGTGCGAGAGCCAGCGATCTATCATAATAGCCAGAAATATAATTCGGCTTTTCTTAAATAATGCTTGAAAAGTTTCTCACCGTGATTACAGGTAGGTGCATGTTGGCCTGTCGTTCTGTGGTCTACGAAAGAGAGAGGGGAAAATAGTAACATTGATTTTTAGTCGTAAACACGCTCCGCCTCACAGACTGAAGTCGAATCAGAGAAATCAACCCTCCAACAGGGCTATCACGTCTCTCTTTTTAATTCACTTTCCGTTAGCGCTCATACAGCTAATCCATTACAATCTAAATCCATTCACAGGCTCATGAAACCCTTAAACCAACATTCTGTGTTTATAATTTTTTAATGTGCTCCAACCACAAACAAAGAAACAAACAAACAAACAAACAAAAAGCACGAGAGAAGAGGGATTAAATACATTTTCAGCACGCGTAACCTGAAAAGCCCTTACTCAAGCCAGCTAGCAGAAATTAGAATTGAATTTTCCCTGTGTAGCCGCAATCTATACTGAAACGAGAAAGAGAGAGAGAGAGAGAGAGAAACAGGGAGCACTGCATGTGGCCCAAGGCTAGTTTAAAGAGAACGAGAGGATCGTGACAGATGGTGCCTCGCAGTAGTGCAGCGCTAACGATCAGCGCTATCGATATTTGGAAGAGCATCATGCTAGCTAGGCCTTGCACTCTCTCCCAGTCCTGACCTCCCACAGTGAAGGATAGAATCAATTAGGACTTTAATTGGCCTTCGATGGCCACAAGTCTCACAGCTCTGGGTTTGGTAGTACTGCCCCCCTCCACCCTCTCTCTCTCTCTTTCCCTCTCTCTCTCTGTGGTTTTCGTGTGTGTGTGAAAACGAGAGAGAGAGAGAGAGAGAAAGAAAGAGAGATTTCGACACAAAGCTGCGGTGGGTAAAGCTGAAATTAGGTGAACTCGCATGCAGCCCTTGACCTTTTGACCTTGAAAAACAGCGCTGACGTTTCTTCCTGCTGGGAATCGGGGGACGTGACGGTTGTCTTTTAATAAAACGGGTCATAGGTACACTGTGTGGTGTGTTGTCTGTGTCTGCGTTTGCCTGGGTATGAGCGCACATATATATATTTCTCTCTGTGTGTGTGTGTGTGTGTGGGTGTGTGTGTGCGTGCGTGTGTGTGTGGGTGTGTGTGTGCGTGTGTGAATGATTCCTGTGCTCTGTCTCCACAGGAACACATGATTTTGTGCAGATTTGCGGATCAGACGGCGGTTCAGTTGCCTCCGGAGCGTCGTGCGATAGGTGAGAAGCTTTAGTTTGTCTCGTGTTTTGTGACTTTGGTGAAGTAATCATCTTTTTTCAGTCATCCATCTCTCCTCTCTCACACACACCAGTTATCTTCACACTCAGAGATTTCAGAAATTAGAAGATCAATTCTCCGAGTCTGCTCCAGCCATCTGTTCTGATAAACGTCTTATTAGAGCATTTGCATTCGTGTTAATGTTCGTTTAAAAAGGAAAAAAAAAAACCAAAATGAAAAAAAAAAAAACATATTTTGACACACTATTTCTTTGAGTGGTGTAGAATTAAAGATGCCTCAGATTCCTAACTGCGTGTTTACACAGCTGTGTGTGTAAATTGTCTTCATTTAGATTTAAGGAGAACATATCTGCAAGGGCTCAGGATTTGCGAGTCTTTGTTTCTGACGTTGGTTCGTGAAGACCCAGAAGACAGGTCATTCTTGACACTGTCCACCACGTCAAGGCCTGGCAGTTGGCAAAACGTGTTAAATCGTATTAACGGTCGGGAGCTGAACCGAGCGTTCAGAGAAATCGCCAGCCGAGGACAAACTGAGACATTTGTATGTATGAAGCTGCTTCGTACGAAAACCAACAAAAGTCTGAAACGTGATTATTTTTTCATAGCCTTCGCCGAAGCACTCGGTTACTTTTTGAGTCGACCGGAAAGACCGCCGGACGGGGGGGGGAGTGGCAGGTTGCTTTGGGGGGGTACGGCGAAAAACACCCCTCATCTTTTTTAAAAGCGGCATCATAAATGATGGAGCGGAGAGAGAGGTTCAGACGGAGAGCAGCTAAACAGTATCAGTCAGCTCTACAGTATCGTCGCTCCTCCCCTCACGAGCACCGCAATCCATCAAACTCAACACCGCGCGTCCGCACCTCCCGTCCCCGTAGCCCCATCGCTCGGAGCTGCGCCACGATAAATCTGACGCTTCTGTCATTCCTCCATCCGCTGGCCATCCTTTAACAGCCACGGAGAGGAGACATTCTCTCTCTCTCTCTCTCCCACCTCTCTCTCTCTCTCCCTCCCACCTCTCTCTCTCTCTCTCTCTCACACATACACACACACACACACAACCTCTATGCCAACACACGCTAAGCAGCGTTGATCTTCTCCTCCCTCCTGTTGCCTCCTGTCAGAGATTCAGTTTGGTTTCGTCACAGCAGCAGTTTTTTCCCCCTACCAGTCTACCTGTCTGTTTTCACAGCTGTGGAAAATGCTTTTGAGAGCGTGTTGCTGTTTTTGGTGTGTGTGTGTGTGTGTGTGTGTGTGTGTGTGTGTGCGTGTGCGTAGCGTGTGTGTGTGTGTGTGTGTATGGGCGGGGGGGGTTAAAAAGTATTTGAAGGCATTATGACTCCGTGGAGGTTTGAGATTTTTTTTCTTCTTTTCTTTTTTTTTTTTTTTGTGTTGCTGTTGTTGTTTTTCGTGCGAAGATTAAAGAGCTGTTAATTATTAAATCTTGGAAATAACTCTGAGATGCAGCTCTTCTCAGATGTTTCTGATGCTTTGTGAAATTGTGAACAGCTGTCTCGTCGTGGCATAGAGGGAAACACACACACAGCTATGGAGACATCCACTATGGGATTGCATGTTCACCTCTTTTCATAGATTTGCCCAGTAAATAAATATAACAGCAGATATCTTTTGCCATGACGCACAGCGAGACCCATGTGGACTGTTCTTCCGCTCCATGAAAAAGAAAGTGTCCCAGAAATAATGAAGTGGTGCATGGGGAGGCTTTTTTATTCCGCTCTCATCTCCTCTCCTTTGCCCCTATTCCTCTCCTCTGCTCTCCTCTTCTCTCCTCACCTCCTCTCATCTCCCCTCTCCTCCACTCTTTTCCTCTCATGCCCACTCCTCTCCGCTCCTCTCCTTTCCTCTCCTTTCCTCTCCTCTCCTCTCATCTCCTCTCTTCTGTTCCTAGGAAAGCGTTGTATGGGCCTGGTGGACCTGGACCGCAGCTGGGCGGCAGAGACTCATGGGTACACGGTACGAGTCATCACCATGGAGCCTGAGAGCTGTTCCCCAAAGAACAACATGCTGGTGGGCGTGCCTGGGTCTAGGGGCGTGGCCTGACTCCTGTCCATCAACTGGATCTCAGCTGAGTCTGACTGTGGGGTTCAGTGACTGTTTCTAAGCCCATGTAGATATGACAATTCATTGCCTTTTTTTTTTTTTTTTTTTTTTTTTTAGAGAAATGACTTTTTGTAGGACAACCATAATCCTTTTATGAAGCATGAGCCCTCATAAATTTTAATGTCTCTCTCTGAAAAGATCAAAAAATGACTCAGTGAAATACAATCCTTGTTTTAAATGTGTTAAGCTTTGCTGAATAGAGTGCTGATGGAATATGGTTTTTTTTGTTTTGTTTTTTGTCCTTGGTTATTTGGAATGGGTTTTTTTTCTCCTCACTAATTTGTCCTTTTGGTTTAAAGCAATACCTCAAACATATAACCACAAGCAGTGTATCATACAAGTGCCTTTTCACCATCTGGTTGGTTTTGGTTTTGCTTTCGTGTTTAACAGAAAAACCCAACAACCCACCAGAGCGAAAAAAAAAGAAAAACAAAAAAAAAACCCATACAGAATTACACACCGCAGAATGAATGTTCGTGCCCAGACAGCTACCATAAATTACCCACTGTTTCAAATGCCGTTTGCAAATGAATGCATACTGGTTTCTCTGCTACACCGCACAGCGTATTCCTCTTCTCCCATTATCTCTCATTATGGCTTAGACAAAAGAGGAACAAGAAAAAAAGTCTCGAAAGCTCCTGCTTCGCCACCTATTTACTCATGTAAAATTATTCATTGTAATCTCCTTCTCCGCCGCACGAGAAAGCGCCTGTGTTCTTTAATTTTCATCTGTGCGGATGTCTCAAGACAATGCGCTAGATTAAAGGGGAACTGGAAACCAGTATCAGGAGGATTTCGTCAACACGTAGAGCCGTGGAGCCGGAGGGCGGAGGCGGTGGTGTTGATGGGGGTATTTATAAAATGTCCAGTGTTATGAATATTTGATCAATCCCTGGCTAATGAAAAAGGTCACCTCCGTTCTGCGCGACTGTACGGCAGTCCCGCGTGTTGCCGCCAGACCAAAACCAGTTGTGATTTATAAACTACTGTTTTTTTTCCCATTCAGGTTTACTTGCTTTTCTGACCTCTTTTTCTTTCATTGTTATTTAGCAGTATATCTCACTTCCCCTCACCTCCTTTCAAAAAAAAAAGAAAAAAAAGCAATGGTCTAAGGGAAAACAAACAAACAAACAAACAAAAAAAATCAGGAAAAGAGAAAAAAAAAAAAACGGAGCACACAGTAGCACCAGTTCTTCCCTGCGCCGGGAACATCTTATCAGAATTCCGAAGGTGCAACCAATCTTGCCGAGGCAGAGTGGCTTGAGTCACAGCGGTGCCTTCCAAGGAGCTGCAATCATTTCAACTGGGAAACGCTTCTTTTCCCTGGGCCCTGGGATGAGCTGGCGGTCCTGCCCAAGTGTGCATGACAAAAATGCGTAAAGGCAAGCGGGGGCTAAGCCTGCTGTAAAAGGAAGGATAGGGAGAGAGATTATTGCGTCTAGAAGGGAGAGAGGCAGCTGGTTTCTCTGCTTTCTCTCTCTCTCTCTGTCTGACTCCCTCTCTCTCTCTTGCTCTCTCTGTCTGACTCTCTCTGGACACACTGTCAGTCAGCTGTGTTTGTGAGAGGATTTGAGATATTGAGATGCAACCATACAGTTTCTTCCTGGTCTGAAATTTTTTTTTTTTTTTTGCAGATGCTGACTAATGTGTGTTTCACGCATTTTTTTTTTTTTTTTACTTTTCTTTCTTTCTTACTTTGTTTTTTTCTTGGCTCCTTTATTATGCTTTTTTATTAGTCGTCTATTCAGCAGAATAAAAAGGTGGAATTTGTCTTCTGCAGAGAATTGCTTTCATAATTTATGAAAATATTGTATCTTTGGACTCTTTGTGTGTATTCTATGACTTTTTTCCTCAGCAGAAGCTGGCTGGTTAAAATAATAAAAGTTGTTCATATTGCGGTTGAACCATATAATTAATCTCTCCTTGTTAAGTTTGCCGAGCTGCACTCTGTACAATCGTAGGGCTCCCTTACTTTTGTTCACACGTTGTAATTTACAGCAGCTGTGCGTGGAAATTTGATATTATTTTATGTAAACACGTCCCGTGACTCGATGATAATTTAAATAGTTACTGTTTGCAGTCTCAGCAATGCCGTTTGTTGTCCTTTGAAAATTTTCAGCTTTCAGCATTTCTCTTTTCTACTTTGATGGGTTCTTTTCTTCATATCAACCAAAGGCAGACGATTGCGTAGAAGAAGGTAAGGGGGGTGTATGATGGAGATGACTTCACCGAATGCTATTATAGAAAGTGCAGTCGCCTCGCGCGTTCCTGGATGCACAATTTTCTATGTACCTTTGAAATTGGAAAGGCTTTTTCATTCGAAACGTTCGAAGACGGCTAGCAATTTTATAGAGGCCATGGCGGGCGATCCACTAGCGTATCAAACAGCGACGAGAGTCAAATTCATCTGTGAATACACCTAATTGCTTAGCAGAAGAGCTTCTCTGGTTTTTTGGAAGAGGTTGAAATTGTCGTTTTGAATGAGCAGCAATGCTCTCATGAAAATGTATCCGAGCTGAATTTAGATCTCCTGGTTTGATTGTTTGACATTTCAAACTTCGGGAAACTGTCCAGAACTTCTCAGAATATTCATTCTCAACTGATTCACGTTATTACACTTTTGGCGCGCTCTGCGTTGAACGTTGGCCAGTATCTATTTTCCCGAGGGTTTATCCGACAGATTGAGATTGAGTGGCTGAGTTACTCAAGCAGTGAAAAAAAAACGTATTGATTTATCAAGAAACGGTAGATAAGCCTCCATCAGAGAGCTAGGTCTCATCCCTGGGGATATGTATGTGCCTCCATTTGTAGAGTGTAAGCAGTCAGGTATTTTTGCGCTAACGTATACAGGCTTGTGTCTAATTGTCGGCAAGAATATGTTAAAAAGACAACTAAGAAACTTGTAGTATAGTTAGTCTGACGATGAATCCTACAGAAGCGCAGAGTCGTCCATTTATCGTGTTGGTGCCTGGGTACCACCACAGAGGCCAAGCTCGATTTGCAGTAGCCTAAACATCTCTCTACCACATGCAAAGGCCTCTCATGGACGTTATCGAACAAAGAGCTATACGTTTACCCTTCTATGCCCCTGTCCGTTTATCTAAAAGTAAACACGCTTTTCTTACTCGAAGCAACGGGGTTCGAGAGTGGCGGCGACAATAATGCTCCTATAGAAACGACCTTCCTCAATGTCTTCAGGACATTTTTTTTTTCTGCTTGTCACTTACCATCCGTCACGGGATTTATACCGAAAAGCTCCTTGAAATGCCATGTAGTAGCGTCTGTTGTAAGAAACGCTTTGTAAGGACGGTGTTAACAGCCCACAAATAGTTTACCTCTGTCTCAACACTGCTGATCGATTCCACCTCGTGCTGTTTAACAAGTGACGTTAATGTTTCATGCTGAACACGTGAGGTCACTTTTAACTGTTTGATAAGCCTGGTATCGCTGCAAATTAATTCTTCTTTTTTTTCCATTTATTTCTATTTTTGGAGATATCCCAGCAATACTTGCATCAAAACTCTTTCAGGGAGAATTTAAGTGAACTGCGCCATGTTTGTCAAGAGCGTTTTTCACGGGCGAATTAGTAATTGTTAATTGATCAATTCCAGTCAACAATAAACTAAATTTTCACAACTGTGCAATATTTTGTGGTCTGTTTTGTACATTTACAATTATGTAGTCATTACACTTTGAACACAGTTATTACAGATTTTGAAAACAAATAAGCTGGTTGACCCCACGCTGATTCACAACAGAGTGTCTCATGTATTTGGATGTTTGGCACCATTAGCTTGGATTTTAATCAGACGCAGGCCAAGAGTGTCAACAAAAGATGATTGATTTGGCGCCCGAATTATTCACCGCTCAAGCGTCTCTGTGACAGACTGCCATGTAGGGAACCTATTACAGGTGCGTTTTGGCGTAAAAAATCGGTTAGTGCTGTTGGTTTTTGGAACTTGGTAAGTTCTCTGCATGGTGCTCCTTTTACATTAAAGTCAAAGAACGGAAGACTGTGTACGTAAATGCCATTCAGAAATTCGGGCGTGCACAGAGGTTAATATGCTACGCTTTAGGACTTGTTGGGAGGGGTGGGTAGCTGCGGGTCTCTCAGGCACCAGTAGAGTGCACTCCCTCTCAGACGTTTCAGACGGTCCTCTGTGGGTCATTTACTGAGGCAAATGCAGTCGTTCTTCTGTTCCTGGTACACACTGTGGATGAACTGTCGTAAGGAGTAGAGCGTATCTGTCTCTCTCTCATGTCGGACCCGCTAGTGTGACGCCTGGAAAACCTTTTGGGTTTATTGCTGTTCTGCCTCCGTGTTGAAATATTTCAGAGCAGCGGTGCCCTGACTATCAAGTACTTGGATTGACGGAGCGCGGTATCTTCAGAAGCATGGAATGGTGGATAAAGTTGATGTTATTATATACTTGCTGGATCGGAGCAAGTGCGGACTTTGATGGAAGGTAAGTCAAGGATAGTGGAAATGTTTTCTGAAGAGGTTTGTAGAGATTTGAAAATTAGGAACAATACCGTTACAGTGTTTCAATGTGAGGCGTTTAATCTAAAATGTGTGTTTTGTATTTATGTATTTGTTTTGTTTGTCCATATGGTCTGTAGAGTATGTAAACGTGAAAAGTGTAACGCATTACAATAGCAGACCATTGAAAGTTAACGTATAGCACTGCGCCGTGAAGTGCGTTACATTTCTGTGACCAGTCGCTAGTTCCCTTGTTTCGAAGAGGTTGTAGATTAAATTATCAGCATAATATATAGAAAAAATCCGTTCTCTCAAATGTGCATGCACCACGGACATCATATGTATGCATGCTGCGGTGTGTAGAACACCAAATAAAGAGCATGCTTTTCCTCTCTCCATTTAAGCTTGAATAGGTATGACTCGCGCTGGGTGCCGGGTTGTTCATGTCCAAACAGGAATTTCGAAATATGTGGCGAACGGCAGAGAAACGTGCCAACGCTATAGAAACGTAGTCGAGATTCTGATCCGCTCAAGGCTTTTGGAAGATTAATGCGGGTCAAATTCTTCCACTGCAATTACGGTGCGCTTTAAAAATCCAAGTTTACTTCGCGAAAGCCTAGAGGCCATTTGAGGAACATGTAAGGTACGTTTCGAGTCCCAATTAATTAGCTCCCTCAGAAGTGCATTAGCTCGTAGGTGTCGGAGGATTATTTTAGAACAAACTTTCATGGGCTTGCATCATGCCAGTTTATTAATAACGGCGAGCTTAACTTTCACTCTGTACATGGCGCAGTGCACCTGGTTTACAGTATTCATCAACCAGAGGGCTTTCTACTGTGACTTCGACCACCCAAGTGTGGAACTAGCTCTGAATGCGGCTCCCAGTGTGCGGTAGAAAGATTCCTTTCTCTCCAAGCCTACAGGGAAAAGTTTTGTGTGCTTTAGCGGCATAAGGAATAACCGTACTTGCAAACAGAGTTAGAATTCGTTCACACGCCTGTTTTTTTTTTTTTTCCTCCCAGAAAAAGTCTGCTTGAATATCACTTCTGTTCATTTTTCTTAAATTTGTCATTGTCGGTCCCGCACGGAGCAGTTCCCTGTTTTGTTATGTGAGCATATCCTTGCTGAAGCGGAGGAGTAAACTACTTGCAATGGAGCTAATTGCAACGCTACCTGTCAAGCAGGCCCCTGCTGCTCTAACTGAATCCCTTATTTTATTCGTTAATTTGGAGTGGTCTTACGTCTCGTAATTACGTTACTTTGCGTCTGTTGAGGTTAGCATTAAACACTGTCCTACATTTCTATCGATCTTAATCTTCATTTAAACACATTTTACTGTATCCTGGGTGCTAATTTACGTTATTATGTGGGTTTGTGTTGTCGCTTTCTGCAGAGCAAGAATATGGGCACTGGTTTAATACATATTTTCCCTTTTTTAAATTTTGTTTACTCCTTAGGAGCCACGGTGAATTCTGTCTGATATTGCTGCGTTCTGATTGGGCGCAATGTGTTGACATTTAGGACCTACTTTTGCAGTCGCTTCATATCTTAATGAGCGCATACATTAACCCCCGCCGGCATACTAGTTTGAATGCCAGCCGTGATGGAGGGAGCTTGTCAACCGGGTCATTATTTGCCAATTTTCCCCTGCTTATAAGCCCTGCTTCAGCGCCTCCCATATAAATTCATAGCACAGTACAGAATATCCCGCAAGCAGGCGGCCGCAGAGGCCCCATTCATTACACTGCAAGCCATCACCGGCTCGGTTTAGAGCCGCTTCGGTATTAGGCAACGCCACACCTGAGGGATGGCTCGCCAGCGAACTCTTTGCCATTTTGTTCCATAATAACACGTTTAATCAATAATAGATGGACTCTTTACACGTTTGGACTCAAGGCATCATTCGCCTTGACGCGTCTCTGGTATTGACGTTTACGTTCAAGGGCGTTGAGTAGCATTGAATTGTGCGGCAGTTCTCTGGAGAATAAGGCTTTGCTCTTCTGTCGTCAGCTTTTGTCTTGGCAAAGCACCTTTGTAAGTGATGTCGTATCACAGTCTTCCGTGCCCCTTTTTGAAATTACCAGTATGTTTTTCGATGTATTTAATATTCAATGACTATCCGAATCATTGTCCTTTTGCGGACGTCACGTAGGCCTAACCCAAACCTCGCCAATGAACTTTTATTTTTTGTATTTATTTATTTATTTCATTAATTATTTGTTTATTTATTTATTTCGTGTTCAGTAGGCCTACACGCTGCTTAAATTGGATTTGGGGCATTGATAAAACGTTCACCTGGACTCGGATGGAGTGGATCTCCTAGCTCGTAGTCTAAAAGGTTATCTGTTTTCCCCTTTAGCGGTCTTTTGTACCGGATGGCTGGTTCACCGTGGCTCATCTTCTCCGGGGCCAAGGGAGAGGCTGGAGGGAAACGCAGTCAGCTGGGCTACCGTTAAATTTTTTTTTTTTTTTCTGTTTTCTGAGTCAGAGGAGATGGAGGGCAGGCTTGGTTGTCAGTCGCGTGTTTTGATGAGTAGTGTTTAATTGTCTGTCTGTCATAGGAGGTGTCTGTGGAATGTGAAGGGTTATAATTATGCTCCCTTAGCTTCCTGGGCCTTAGGTTCTAAAAATAGACACACATATACACACACACACATGCTGAACGCAAATTCAAAATAAAAAAAGACCTCTTCGGGTATTTTATTTTGAAAATTAAAGAATAGAAATGTGTTGTTTTTTTTGGGTTTTTTTGTCTGAAGAATATTGTGGTTGTGGATTGGTAGGAGGCCAAAAGAATTGTTTACTTTCCTCCTGTATTTTGGTCCCTTGGATGCTTTTGAATGGAAGGAGAACAGGAAGAGCTGTAACCCCGGATACGCATCTGCCACGCTATGAGTGCGTCCGCCGGGGGGGGGCAAACGCGATAAAGCCAGACACACACACACACACTCTGTCTGTGGGTGAGGGCATTCTCAAAGGTGCACGGAAGATTTCCTCTGACGGTGTTAAGTTATCCTGCGGAGAGCTGAGCATGGCACCAGCTCTGCCTCTTTGGGCTTTCTTCTCTCTCTCTCTCTCTCTGTCTGTCTGTCAGTCTGTCTTTATGCCTGGCATCTTTTTTGGATGGCATCCAGAGTTCAGAGCTCGGTCCACTGGCACGCGATCGCTTGCCTCCGGGCTCGCTGCAGAAGTGAGCATGAAAAAGTTGCTCCTCCGCAGGGTGAAGCGTTCTCCTCTCTTGCTCAGTCCACACACACACACACACACACACACACACACAGAGTCCTCCCTGTTCGCAGCGCTGCGGGCAAACAAATTATCATCTCTTCTCAGCCGGCAAGCTCTGTATTATGGTCGTTGAGCCTTTTATGAGTTTTACGGGGGTGGTGAAAATGACTTATCTAGATAACAACCATAAGAGTATTTAATTATTGATACAGTAATATAGTGATTCACCTCGTCTCTCTCTCTCTCTCTCTTTGTGTTTTTTAGTCGGCCTCTGATTAGTCTATTTGTCTTTTTCTTGCAATCTCAATGCTTCGCACCCTGTGAGAACGTCTCACGAGACCTAATCTCATACAGTCTCATATATTCATTCATCAGTAGGGGGTGTTGATGCTTGAGGAGAAGTGTGTATGTGCTTTCATAATGTATTATGTGACTCTAGCAATGTTAACCTGCCTCAAGGTATGAGTGATGGATTAGTAACTATAAAATGACTCTGACCTGTGTATTTCTTCGCTCTGTGTGTGTGTGTGCGTGTGTGTGAGTGAAAAAGAGGCAGAGAGAGTGTGTGTGTGTGTGTGTGTGTGTGTGTGTGGGGGGGGGGGGTAACGGTAATGTCAGCCAAAATGCCAGACGGCTCTCCTCTTAGCATGCTCAGTGTGTCTATGGGACTTGCGAAAGGGCCCCGTCAGCCTCTGTCTCTGCCAGGCTGCACACACACACACGCACACGCGCACACACACACACACAAACATTTTCCCGCAACCTGCCAGTCTAACTTAACGTTCTCTGTCAACCTTTCTCACAGGAATGATTGGCAGGGGCATCTATATTAGCATTTTCAGTGCCTGGCAAAGGAAGCTAACTGGAGGGGATAGCTCTGAGTGCAAATGGAATGCACAATAATGTTTTTCTTTTTTTTCCTTTTTCATCCCTCTCTCTCTCTCTCTCTCTCTCTCTCTTTCTCTCTTTTTCCCTCACTCTCCTCTTGTCTATATTTGCATTTGTCTTTTCTCCTCCTTCTCTCTCTCTCTCTCTCTCTCTCTCTCTCTCTTTGTCTTGCTGCCATCCCTCGCCAGATTTCTTGAGTTAAAGTGTATTTTTAGGTGCAGTTTGGCAAAGTGCACAACACAGTTAACTTTTTTTTTTTCCCTTTTGTTCTCTTGCTCATGATCCATGTAGCTGACGTCATTTTACGGCTCAGACACAGGCCTTTTTAGCTTGTTTTCTGAGACCTTAAATGGTTTTATCTTCTCACATTCCCTCAAAAAAAAAAAACCAAAAAAAAAACAAAAAGGAAAAAAAGCGTGTGGCGCCTTGCCCTGTTATGAAAAAAAAAAAAAAAAAAGAAAGTTAATCTTTGCTGCCAAGAAAAGAAACTCTCTTGCTTTCAGAAAGAACAGTTCATCTCAGGTTTAAAGCATCTTTTTTTTTTATTCTTTGGGTAGTATTTTGGAGTTTTTCATCTTGACAGTGCCAGAGTTGATTTGACTCTCCTTTTCCATAAAGGGGTTTTTTTTTTTTTTTTTTTCTTACCGTTTTCAATTTCATCGAAACCTTCTGCACTGTCATTGTCATCACACTCTCACTGGAGGATCTTGATTCTACTCTAGAATGACATCAACTCCCATGCAGGGGCACAAACCCCTTATTATGGGATGCTGTGAGCGAGACAGAGACTGGTGGGGTCATCCTTGCCTTCTCGATCTGTTAGCGCAATGAAAACTGGATGAGTGCAGATAAGACACCGGTGGCTCAGAGATGTTTTGATAAGTGTGCTCTGCAATATTATCCTGTTATGATAGCAGCATGCCCACAATTTCCATTTCGTCTGTCGTGGAAGACCAATTACACTGTCTCGTCTGTGTGGAGTCCAAATTTCAGCTATTGTTCTTAAAGCTGTAAGCTTTCCAAACGGTGCCATTAAGCTCATTATATGTGCCTCCCTGTATAGAACTACTGTGTGTGTGTGTGTGTGTGTGTGTGTGGGGGGGGGGGGGGGGGGGGGGGGGGCGGTATCGTGCAAAGGTGAAAACAGATTTAGTTACATATCTGTATTAAATACACACCGTATAATATGGGAAAAAAATTTTTTTATGTGAAAATAAGTTCCCAAAACAGTCATACTTTTTGCTGAGCAGTGCTCTTTCCAGCGGCTGACAGGTTTCTAGCTTGCGGCCAATGGCGAAGTGTTTTTTGCGTCCAAGTGTGCAGTTACTGAGTGTTTAACTGATGAAGCTGTCTCTTAACAGGTGGCCAAGGCAGATTGCTTCATCCAATGGGCTGTGTCGCTACGGCGCCCGCATTGACTGCTGCTGGGGCTGGACACGGCGTTCCTGGGGGCAGTGCCAGCGTGAGTGACTGCTGCTTATTTGGGGGGGGGGGGGCAATCAGAGCTATCAGCTGAGTGGGCAGGAGGTGTGTAGAGGAGGTGTACATCATAGAGGGGGGGGGGATGCTTGTACTCCACTGCTTCAACTCTGACGAAAAGCACAATCAAACCTGCAGACACTGGCACAACTGCACAGAAAGTCACCAGTTCACCAAGCATGGCAGCCAGCAGGGTGCTGCACATTACAGATTAACGATTCGGATTAAAGATCATTCAGTTCAGAATTAAGATCGGTCGTTCAGATTCAAAACAGTATGTCCGATTTCATTTGGTGGATTGTCTAGTGACATTCGCAAATATAGATGTCACACACTCCTTTACCAACAGACAAACTCCAATGTGAATCAGTTGCAAAATGTAAATTGGTGGCTTTCTACACTTATTAACACTTGTCACAATTATTCAAACACAATCATTTGTGGCTTCAGCGTATCTATCTATCTATCTATCTATCTATCTATCTATCTATCTATCTATCTATCTATCTATCTATCTGTCTATCTATCTATCTATCTATCTATCTATCAATCTATCTATTCACACAGCCAACACGGTGGGGGCACATCACAGGGGTGAGTCTTTTGGGAGAGGTCATTACATCAGCCTGTTGGCTATGGGGCTACAGATGGTGACTGGCACTGAACCTGCTGGGACGGTTAATTGGATGAAGCGCTGGGGGATCCGCTCTCTGTAAACAGCCTCCTGTTTGCAGAGATGACTCTTAAAACACACAAGAAATATGAAGAAATATGACTATGAGGTTTTTGGGGTCAATATTTGAAGTCGTTTGAGAATTCATGACTGATTCCAATTCAGTTCTTGGAACTGCAACTGGAGCTGGAATTGGAATTGGAATTTGAATTAACTCAAGTCTTGAGGATGTAGAATTGGAACTGAAATTGTAATTGAATTAGAATGACAAGAAACAGAATTCAATTAAATGAAAGCCTACATTCAAGAGAGGTGTTATCTGTGATTATTCAATATCTAAATTACACTTCACTATAGCCCATCAACTAATTCTCTCTATTTTCTGGTGGAGGAATCAGGTTTTTTCACTCCCCACAAAGTGGAATTACACCTGAATTTCATGGAATTGCTTCTTGATTGGTACTTTAATCCAGTTAAAATTCTATTGCAACTGGTCTCCAAAAAAGATTCTAATTCTATTTCAACGCACGTCTTCTGTATAATTTGTTCAAATCCAAATTCCAATTTTTAGTTCCTTATTCAAATCCATGAATCTGTTCATGAATTGACCCCAACCCCATTAGACGCTCTTTCCATGAATGATTCCGCGGATGGCATTCAAAGGGCACATCCCTGCTGAAAACATAGTGAATGAGTTTTACTTAACGTTGAGCTCCCCAAATCACTTTGTTACAATAATGTTATACAGTAATGAGTGGTTCTCTGTCTTGGTCTGTTCTCATCCATTGCTGGAGGCACAGAACCATAGGCAGAGAGCAGACAGTTGTTAATGGGAGGGACTCACACCAGATTGATTCCTCCAGTTTGACTCATTTGTCATAATGATGCTTTTTAGATCAGTTTTTTTTTTATTCTTTTTTTTTTGGCACGAAGTCAAATGTGCTTTAGTGCATATAATGCAGGATTCAGAGAACACCCCTCAGACGCTTGCATCAAAAGTATTAACAACATGCCTCTTAAAAAAAACAAAACTACTGTTTGTCAGCTGCCATTTGTTTCCAGAAAGATCCAAAAAATTAGTGCGCTTGGCTTATTTCCCCACAAATGTTTGCTCTTGTCTCTGGGAGATTGAGACGCGGTCCTAGCCGCTGCAATTGTATTCGGAGATGTGTGAGGATATTATTAGCGTGTCGAACGTGTCCGGCGGGCTGACAAATGCGAAATACTCTGCATGGCTTCCGCACATGATGCTCCAGCTGTTGCCAAGACTGAGGAAATGCGAAATGCTTTTGCGCTCAGGTTTCCGAAGACAAACTGCATGTTTCCTCAATGAAAGGCCAGAGAACTAAGAACTAACAGCTAACAAACGCTCTTCCCGACTCCACTCCGCTCTCTGCTCCTCACAGATTTAACACAGCGCTGACTGGCACATTGCCCTTATCATGTTCATCATCATCTGTTGCCTTGTCTGAGTTTTTTGCTGTGTGTGCTGTTGTGTGCTGTGTGTGTGTGTGTGTGTGTGTGTGTGTGTGTGTGTATGTGTGTGTGTGTGAGAGAGAGAGAGCGCACGTCTCTGGTTCTGTTCAAAAGGTTTCACTCAGTTTGTGGTCTGTCTAAGTTTAGTCTTGTAAGACTACTGTCTTAGTTTCTCCTTAAGCTAAAGGTATTCAGTCACCCAGGGGGCCACCCACAGCTATCTCTGTCTGTCAGTCTATCTTTTCACAGCAGAGAGAGAAAAAAAACAACTGCATTTCACAAATTGATTGGACATGCCTCTTAAATGGCCTCCCTGGTGCTGTGCACTTGATTGCTTGGAGTGAAGTGTTCAAAATTACTCAAAACCAGCCAAGCATTTATACGAAACTGAATTTGACAACTTTGTATAAATTTCTCTTATCCAGTCTACGTACCGTTTTGTATCTGGATTGGCTGGTGAAATCACTGGAATGCAGTCACAGTCGTGTGACTGAACACACAACAGTGGATTAGACACAGGGAGTGAGAATTTTGATGGGACCAGATTGTGCTTTTACTCTCAAGGAAAAGTCAGGTGTGTGTGCGTGCGTGCGTGCGTGTTTGTGTGTGTGTGTGTGTGTGTGTGTGTTTGTGTTTGTGTGTGTGTGTGTGTGTAAAAGCACAAGTCTCACACATTTCATGAGTAGCAAAGATATATTCCTCTCCTTTCCTATAAACATTAACGTCCTTAAGTTTGTCCTTTCGGTGAACAATCAATGATTAATCACAGGAAAAAAGATCACCCCCCCCCCCCCCCGCCAAAAAAAAAAAAAAAAATCCTGACACCTTTCTCCAATCACAGCTAGCTAGACTGAACAATCAGCACCTCTTCAGGTTTGTCACAAAGAGCTTTGTGTGATATTGAGAGGGAGTGGGGGGGGGGGGGGGGGGGGGGGTGGCGGTCAGTCAGGGTTGATTACTGTGTCTTACTGTCTCGGCTTCCTGCCCCATCCAGTGAGACTGGCTGAGCTGTTAGGGTCTACTGAGCTCTTACCAGCTCATCTCATGATTCAGACACTGTCACTACGCTCGCCTGAATGGGAAAAAAAATCAGCTAAAGAGTGTGTGTGTGTGTGTGTGTGTGTTTAAAAGATTTTTTTCAAAAGACGACAGGCGTACACAGTAAACGTTCAATCAATATCCATTACCGAGCTGGTATTTTTATTTGGACCCGTTTACACATTGAGCTGAGGAGCTCGACTCTCAAATAAAGGAATAAACAGCGTGGTGGAGTAAATTCTCCCTTTCCCCCTCACCAACACAATCCGCTTAATGCGGAGACTGTAACTAACTAACTAACTGAGATTGGCTTTGCTCCTCAGACTGTGATGATTGAGTGCTAACAAGATCTTACGTGTATATTGCGACTGAAGTTCCCAGAAGAGCCATTTAGTCGTGGAGCATAAATACACAGACGAAGAGTGAAGTCCCAAATCCTATAAAACCCCTTTTAAAATGTCTCAAAGCCATCTGAGAGGGTGTAGCGTTCCTCTCCTCTCTCTCTCTCGCTCTCTCTCTCTCTCTCTCAGGACTAGGGAGTGGATTTAGACGAGAAAGATTAAGGTCCAGATTAACGCCCTCAAACGGTCTGGCGCTTTGATCCTATTGGCAGATTGGGTGAACCAAGAGGATTCGTATCTGTCAAGGAGCCCTTTCTCTGAATGTTTAGGATCCTGATTAGATTACAAAGTAGACCGGATTAGCTCAGCAGCTTTTAATTGGTAATAATAATTTTTTTTTTTTTAAATCAGAAAGAAAATATTACTGTGGTAGCTGAGTTTATATCATTTTTTTAAACGTCTGAAAATAAAATGGAAGCAGAAGGTAAAGGAGGAAAAAAAAAGTATGACGCTTGAATTGCAAGAAAATAAAAAATGTTTTCAAGCTGTTTTTCCCTGGGAAGTCTTCTTACCTCCAGGACACAGCATTGAAATGCAGGGGCAACATTTGGTAAGGTGAACAGCTGGACGAATCCGATATGGGGGAGCCGTGTTTGCACTTGAATGGAGAAAGATCGTTTCTCAGAGGGGTAACACGGGGCACACGCTGGGGGCCAGTAGGCATTTTCAATTCTACGGCCATTCAATAAACCCCACTGCTGAAACCATTACCTTGTTTCTATCACTCCCATCTGTCCACTGTACGTCCAATTGCCTGGACAAACCAATCAATGTAATCTTAACGGAAACCGATAGAGCGCACGCAGTTAAATCTGTGTCGATTAATGTGAAAAGTGGAGACGACTGTTTTGCAGTGTTTTTGCGAGATGAATGCTAAAAAAAAAATGTACGCAAACAGCTTAGAATGTTCTGACCAAGTCTCTCTGTCTCCTTCACTCTTTTTATTGCTCAATAGAGAAAGGAAATTAAATCTAACATCTGAGGATCTGTAGTCAGGCAGTAAACAGAGTCCCAACCATACACATTATCTTTTGAGCATGAAACTTAAAATAAATAAATAAATAAATAAATAAATAAAGGAAATGGGATCCACAGTGACTTAATAAACTCTGGAGAGAAAATTAATTTCGTTTCAGCGTGAGCTACTTTGTCTTCACATGGAATTTGTGAGACTGTGCCTGTGTGCGTGTGTGTGTG
This sequence comes from Chanos chanos, assembly GCF_902362185.1. Lineage (NCBI taxonomy): Eukaryota > Metazoa > Chordata > Actinopteri > Gonorynchiformes > Chanidae > Chanos > Chanos chanos. The sequence goes on from NC_044505.1 coordinate 3,227,152, forward strand.
TGTGAGAGAGAGACAGAGAGGGTGTGTGAGTGAGTGTGTGTGTGTGAGTGAGAGAGAGAGAGAGAGGGTGTGTGAGTGAGTGTGTGTGTGTGAGTGAGAGAGAGAGAGAGAGAGAGGGTGTGTGTGTGTGTGAGAGAGAGAAAGGGTGTGTGTGTGTTTGTGTGAGAGAGAGGGAGGATGTTGAGAGTGCTTGCTTGTCGAAGACCCAGAGCATGGCTCTCATATCATGTCATCTTTCAAACAAAGCTTGGAATGTCCTCTTTTGTTCTTTTTGTTTTTCTTTGGCCGTTTGTATTGCAGCCCCGTACGTCTTAGCCGTACGCAGAGTTATCGGGATAAGGTGCCCACCCCAAGGTTAGCACCACATATTTCTATGAGATAAACTTGTTTTGTGTCACGTTGGGGTGGAGGGTTGTGTGTGTGTGTGGGGGGGGGGGGGGGGTGGAGGTACGTGTCCTCTGAGTCCTGACTTAACTTTTATTTATTGGTCCCCCCCCCCCCCCCCCCCCCCCCGAACCCACCCCACGCGCAGCTCCTCATCTCCCCCACCTCTTCCCATCACCACCAACCACCCCACTCTCCCCAGTCCCTCCCCAGTGTAGGAGAACACCATTTCTCATCTTGTGCCAGTCTTTATAGCCTGTAAACATCTCACCCTCTCTGCACCTACTGTATACACACACACCCTTATTTAAAATGTGGGACACTCTCCAACATATTACTGTTTATTTGATTAGTCCACAGAGATCCATATAAATTCACATAAAATGAATAGGGGTTCAAGATGAGAACTCCTACACCCACTGTGCTTTGTGCTCTGTATACACGTGTGTGTGTGTGTGTGTGTGTGTTTTATATAGACTGTGCCCTCTCTCACCTAATCATTCTTAAATTTAATTCTTTTTATTAGAAGCTCAAACGGGTCTGCGTCTCCTTTTTAACTTGCCACTCGCCGGTTTGATTTAGTGCTATATCTGTGAAGTGTGGCTTTGAAGATGCTATGTGCCTTCACAGGAGGGGAGGGGTCTCCGAGGCATTTAGAAAATGAGAGTGGCACGGGGCATGCGAGGCATGGAGGTGGGGGGGTGGGGAGGGGGGCATCCGTCAGCTGCTTTTTTGGCCGGCGTAGATGTTTCATGTGGTCATTCAACACAGGGCATTTCCCTTGGCTCGTTTTCTGCTGCGACTCTGGGATCCGTGTGTGGCGGCCTGACTCTGATCGTCATGCTGCGGACAGGCTCCCAATTAAGCGCGTCGTGTCCTTCAGCCCTGTTCTGCTCCTGCGTCAGCGTTTAAAAATACAGAAAGACCTCGCTCGTGACTGTATCGCCCCACATTAAATGCATGATTTCATCCCGTTTGATTGCCCAAAAACCACAAGACCAGATATGGCACTGACCTGGTTACATGGTAAATGTCAAAAGTTTAGTCGTTTCCATGTTTGACTAGGCTGGTGCCACGGCTCCATCACTAAATAAAGATCCACGTTTTATCTCGCTTTGTGCGTGCGCGTGTGTGTCTGTGTGTGCACATATTTTTTTTTTTTTTATTTAAATCTGTAGGTCTGAGCTCACACACGCTTCAAGAGACACACACACACACCCCCCCCCCCCCCCTCGCTGTATAGCGCAAGTTAGACGAACGACGGTGCCTTGATTACCTCCTGCAGATGAACACTTCAAAATGAGGCAGGAAAATCTTATCCCCTGGTTCAGAGATTCTGCCTAATGCTCTCTGTACCTTTCAAATCCGAGGCGTACAGCAGGCGTACGGTGAGAGGAGATCCCCCTGTTTCTTTCATCTCAGAAAGCACGAACGCACCCCCCCCCCCCCCCCCCCCCCCCCCCCCCAGAGGCTTTACTCTAATCGCTATCCAAATAATGAAAAAACCAACGCCGCTTTTATCGTCACTACGATTTAGGCAATGGAGAAGGCTTTTGATATTCAGAGAATTTAGGAGATGCTCAGCAATTGTTCAACTTTAAGAAATCCAGAGTTTGGTTTGGATATACTTAACACCGCAAATGTTAAAAGATTTTCCTGTGTCCTGCTCTGAGCCACCTATGATAATTCAATGAGAGATGCACTGTAGTGCTGGCCTTTTTCACAAGGTGGGTTTTTAAGCAGATGGGTGTTCGAATCCAGCTGTCCTCCTACGTTAGCCCAACACCGTGCGTGCATGTGTGTGTGTGTGTGTGTGTGTGTGTGTGCACGAAGCTGGAGACTGATGGAAGTCGTTGGCCTTCTCTGCCCCTTGTATTGTCTCTTGCCTTATTGCATGGCCATGCTAAAGGTAATTAGGAGCGCTGATAGCCCTGTATTATGACAGGCCTAATGAAGCTTTTAATGGAAATTAGTCTCAGCCGGCTGAAGGCTGGCGTAGCAGCCATGCAGAAGACAGAACACCTCTAGCATTGTGGGGCATTCTGGGGCATGGATACCAGCATATGGTATTTCTCCCACTGCTCTATAGAAGAGCCAACCATGACTTGGCCCTTTTTCACTCCCTGGAACTCCTGGAAGTCGCTCGGGACGCCTCTTTGGCATTTGTCTCTCGTTTCATTTTTACAGTGGCCAATGTTTCTCGACTTGCCCTGAGCCTGCAGCATCAAAACAAAATAAAAAGAAAAAAAACAAAGAAAAAGAAAGAAAGAAAGAAGAACTGTAAAGCAGAAATTGTTTTTCTCGCACCCGTGAGCCTTCAAGAATCAGACTCCTCATTAGGTACGTCGCTCAAGGCTGCGTCCCAATCAAAATTCCCATTTAAGAATCCACAGCTCTCTGGTTTTTACTACTAGCATGGTGGTCAGTGAACATCATCAGGGAAACCAGTCAGTTGTGAATGGAGGTGCCTGGCACATCTGATTAAAAGTGTTAACCCCACAACCCTGTCCCCACCCCCCACCCAGCCTGCCCTTTCACTTTACCAATTATCTTTCATTGTAGATGTTACTGCTCAAAGAGTGTGTGGTCTTTATAGACATCAAGGCCTCCGTATGGAGAAGACACTTTTTTTGTTTTTGTTTTTTAGACAAATGCAGTCAATAGCGAAAAAAACAAAATGGCAGTTAGCTGTTCCATTTGAATGTGTTTTGATGTTTTACTGGAATGGTGTCATAAGCTGTGAATGGTACTGATCTCACTCTCCCCCTGTGTGGGAATGCCAACAGCGTTTTGCCAGCACGGCTGCAAGCACGGTGACTGTGTCGGCCCCAACAAATGCAAGTGCCACCCAGGTTTTACAGGCAAGACCTGCAACCAAGGTAGGACTTCAAGACCATCTGCATGTCTCCACACACACACACACACACACACATACACACATGCACGCACAAACTCTACTGCTGGCATTTCACAGATTACCCCAACTAACTCTTTCAGATTTAATCTAGAAGAGAGGAAGTGGAAAGAGTAGATTATACCAACCTTGCATAGGATACACGTTTTTTTCCCCCCTCGTGCATAGAGTTGTCTTGGCAAAGAGAGTTTGATTTTTGTCAAGATAGTCCTAAATTCTAAAAATACCTGCGATGGTCACAATATAGATGCTTTTAATCTCTGTGACCTGTTAGGCTGTAGCCACATAATCCATGAAAAAGCTGATTCAGCAGTGGAGAATGAATCCAACAGCAGGGACTTTCAGGGGTGAATTGGTAAGCGCATGGCTCTCTCTCTTTGGAGATTACATCTCAATTACTGACCCTTAGATAACTCAGGGCTGTGCAGAATGGACCCGGAAGCCTGGAAAGTCATTGCATTGGAAGCAGATAGCGAGGCCATGCTGACAACACTTTGATTTAAAAAAAAAACAACAAAAAAAAACATTACCGAGTCTATTGAAAGGAGTTGGCTGGAAGATTTGGGGCGGTGGAGTCTTTGCCCTGAGAGGGCAATGGGAGAAGGATGTAATTAAAAGGAGGGCGGGGAAGGGAGTTAAAAAAAAAAGCAAAAAAGCAAAAAAAAAAAACAATCCCTTTAGGAATGTGAAAAGGAGTAGACTCACGTTCCACTCAGGGGTAGTTTTGTGTCAACCTGTCGCGACGGCTTTGACTTAGTCTCGCTGGTTGCTGCGTGGGCGAAAATGATTTTCTTAATGACATCTGACGCCATCGTTATCGCTTTAATTATACGTGCAAGGCCAGTAACGTTTAGAAAATGTCAAAGTTTCAGGGAAACAAAAAAAAAAAGAAAAGAAAAGAAAAGAAAAGAAAGGTATCATTTGTCTTGTGGAGTTGAGTCCTTGACAATCATTACTTTGGACGAAAGCCAGTGTGAAACATTTCGATGAATTTCATTTTGTAGAAAGCACCGCTGGACACCAGTTCTGGTTTGGAAGAGTTTGTTGTTATTCCAGAAATGTATGTTCACAATAGAGCAATTTTTTTTTCCTGTAACAGAGCGTCCGTGCGGATCAGCAATGATTTATTTCACCTCTCCTTTTTTACATAGGTAAGGGGGAAAGTCTTCCCATCCTAACATACGGGCCCAGTTTGACATCTGCCGCCTTGTAATTAAATTGTCAACACTTTTTTTTATAGGTTATTCTGGTATGACAGTGTATACCAATGTTCTTGGTAGATTACTTTGCCAAATCCAGTCGCCATTTTATGGCCTGGCTGAGAGAAAACAGCTTTAGCTTCAAATCCAATCTTAAAGGACAATGGTAAAAGATACTGCTTTTTTCTGTCTCCTGTGAAATGATTAAAAACAGTATGGACAAAATTACACATCATTTGTTAACAAATATGTTGCTTTTTTTCTCTTTATTTAGCTTACTTGACAGGATGGTAGATCGATGTAGTGTTGATCACTTTGTAGTTCTTTAGAGGGAAAAAGCATATTTGGTGGGAAAAAAAATCCAAGAGTTTTATATAAGAAAAAAAAAACCCCTCAAACTTACCATCAAACGCAGAGGTAAGGGTTACACTGAGCCCAAAGCAGCTGACCTTCCCCTTTAAGGAATGCTTTTGATGGTCGTAACGAGATCTCACTCTGGGCCGAACCATCAATGGTTATAAACCTCACTGAGAACATAATTCTTAGTCATTTCACATCCTGTTCAGGTCTTACCAGGCCTCTCACACGTGTGTGTCCACGGCAGACAGAGAAGTCTGCTCCGTAAACAGACGTGCGAGAACAGATGAATGGTTCTCAAGCCTTCAGATACCCACCAGCGTCACAGGGGCCAACCATAGCAAAACACTGTTTGAATGAAGAAAAATAACAACAACAACAACAACAAAAAGACTACAGGCTGTAGCACATAGCCAACATGGTAGGAAGACTTTTATTCTGGAAGTCAAAGTTAGTGCTGCACAGTTGTTACTCTCTCATTATCTCGCTTGCTTTGAAGTTAATTAGTGCTGACAAATTAGCATCGTACAGTCATACATTGAGCAGCTTGACATCGACAACTGTTGTAGGTTCTTCTCTGAAACAGAAAAGAATGAGTACGTTCTAATCCAAGGACAATCAAGATTAAGTCCCAAAGTACCACGGGCTCTGCCTACAGTGAGGCTAAACATTCCAACTCGCTAATATCAACATCTGCCCAATAGTTTAAATGGCTATGTCAGTCCTCTAGCAGTACGTTACAGAAGTGTAAAACAGGTGACACATATCGTATAGCTGGCACCAGGCTTGTTTGACTGCTAATCTAGCCTTCTAGGGACCTGTAGTGAATGTGTGTGTGTGTGTGTGCGTGTGCGTGTGCGTGAGAGTGTGTGTGTGTGTGTGTGTGTGTGTGTGTGTGTGCATGTGCGTGTGCGTGCGTGTGTGTGTGTGTTGGGGGGGAGGGCGGGTGCAGGGGAGAAGAGCTTAGATCAGACTCCATGGGCCCCAGTTTAAATCTTCTCAGACTTGAGAATTGTCATATAGTGTGACCTAATCAGTGTCCCGAAGCTGACATCGAAAATGTAACCCTAATTAAAACCTCGTTAGCTTTACTTTCTTCTGAACTTTTTCTCCCCCCCACCCCCCCCCCCCCCCCCCTTTCTTTTTCATTGCAGTCGTCTCAAGTTCCCTGCCACTAACAACATGATCGTCATGGCGATGATTCTAGGCAGATGGATGTCTGTGCCAGAACAAATAAACTCATTAAAGCAGTAATCCATTTACGAGTGAGATGGCATGGAGACTCATCCAAACCCCCCCCTTCCTCCTTACCCCCCCCTCCCCTCCCCGTGGATCAAATCATTTTAATTAGATGATTATGTTCCGCGGGGGACCTGTTTAAATGAGAATCTGCTTACCTGCTGCGCCCAGTCTTCACGATATTACTGTACTGTACTGTCAGAGAAAAGCGGGTAGGTGATCTCGAGATTTTCAGATTAAGGAGAAACAGCTTCACAATAACTTGAAGCAAACCTGAAGCGCCAGAACCGACCCTCCGAATATTACATTTTTACACGATCCTTAACGATTATCCCCCCCTTTCATGTCAGTGAAAGCATGTCTGTTCTCAGAGCTTTAGATGAAACGTGTAATCCAACCCTTTGGCGCAAGCGACCAAAGCGTAGCTGGTACACAGTTTAAATACACAAAGTCAGCCTTTTTTCTCCAACTGTTTAACTTTTAAATAAACCCCTGTGTGCGGGTCAAGGCTTCATGCGAGTGTCATTTGTTTAATGTGGAAACCAAACCAAGCATAATGTTTCGTCCTGTCCTCCTCTTCCCCGTGATATTTATAAGCAGTACGCAGCTGTGAGGATTAAGGGTTGGGGGGTATACTTTACATGTCATTGTATAATAAGCTATTACGCGACTGCATTGTTCAATTATGGTGCCGTGGATTCGCTTAGTCCGTTTTCCATCCAAGGTCAGTTCCCTGTCAGTTCTGTGGTCAGGGTGGAGGAGAGAGAGAGAGAGAGAGAGAAAAAGGAACAATGGCAGCCCCCACCACCCCCCACCCCTCCCCACCCAATGCATAACAAAGAGTTCAGATACGCAAACCCCGCTTAGCCTTCCAAGTATGTTCACATCTCATCTCCTACATGTCATCAGCGATAAATAGTGTTAATTGCCGAGAAGAAAGAGAGTTTCGGAGCGTTCGAGATCTGACCGTCTGCATACCATGACGGAGCAGCAGCTGAAACTGAATCCTTGGTCTCTTTTGTTCTATGGAAACTGACCGCCGGGTTTTTTCCAACCTCAACCTGTCAGACGTCAGACACCCTTTTTCTTTCTTTCTTTTTTTTTTTTTTTTTTTTGTGTTTATGGGCTACAGGATGCAGGAATGTGTCTGGGAACACACAAAGGAGATATGGTTTAGTTTTTTTTTTCTTCTTCTTCTTCTTCTTTTCCCTTTTTTTTTTTTTACCCTGTTTGACATAAACATAATCCTCTTTACTGCATAATGTCGTTCTTCTCCTCTCCAGGAATGCGGGGCGGTCAGAGGTGTGTAAAGCCGTTGGATGTTTTTCATTCACATTAACCTTCTTTTGCTGTTTTGTCTACCCCCCCCCCCCCACAACCCTATTCTCCTTCAACTCTTTCCCTTAAGAAGAAGAGCAGGACTATGTAACTCCCCAAATTTGGGACAATCACCCCCAAGTCTTTCTTCCCATGGACTACCAGCCTGCTGGGGTACCTCCAGAGGGTGAGCCACACCATCGGTTACCGGGCGTAGTCTCCCTATACGCCCTTGCTCTCCCTTCCTACGCCCCCCACCCCCCACCCCCCGCTCTGCTGCATGGCGCAGTGTGCCTGGCTGACAGAGTGAATACCATCTTCCCCTCCCTTCCTGTTTCTTTCCCTGTAGCAGATCCCAAGGCCTGGTCAGGCATGGCTGGTATGACATGCTGAAAGCCAAGCATGCTACAGTGTGCGTGCACACACACACACACTCACACACTCACTCACACACACACACACACACTCACACATGCACATATACACGCGAACTTTCACACGTTATTTGTACCAATGACCACAATGTCTTTTATTAAAAAAACAGCACTTACACAGTGGGGACTATTCTTTCTTTTTAACAGTGGGGACTATTATTTAGAACCCAGTTTGACAAGGCATCCCCGTTAGAATAGTTGGGTTTCAGTAAAATTTCCGCCTAAGTTAGCAAAAAGTGTACACACACACACACTCACACTCACACACACTTATATATTTTTACACTTTCAGATAAAACTTTTGAGGAAGTTGAGTTGTAGTCTCTCATTTCCAATCACCCGGGCACACACAGAATTTTTTAGGACCTCTGCTATGTAATGGCACCTCGACCTCCAACACACACACACACACACACACCTCTGTGTCTGTCAGTCCTTCTTAGTTCTCAGCTTTGTGAACTTCTGAACTGGTCCATCTTTCATCCCCTGAGCACCCAAGAGGCTGCCAAGCTGCTCTCCACTGCTCCACCTCTTTCATCTTTTCACACTCCCTCGCTTTCTCCTTTCAGATCCTCCTATTCCAGACACACCAGCTACACTCGGGTCCCTACAATGCAACCTGGCTCCCATGACTGGCCATTTGCGCCTACACAACAATGTGTGGTATTCTGTTCAGTCTTTATCTAAGAGACCTGTATATTCCATCTTGTCAACACTATGAATTATCTCTGGCCCCTCCCCCCACACACACCCCAATATTCCCAAATGAATCCTCTCTCCCTGTGTCTTTCCACCTCTCCTTTTCTATTTCTTTATCGTCACTTCTGTCATTTCCCTCTGTCTCTCTCTCTGTCTCTCTCACTCTATGTGTGTGTGTGTGTGTGCGTGCGTGTGCATCATTGAGTATGTTTCAATTCTAGTGAAAAATCTCCCAAGTGATGAGAGACTATGTTCACAATTTCCCAGAGAATTGCAGAGTCTTCTCTCTGTGCTACCTTCTCTCTCTCTCTCTCTCTCTCTCTCTCCCTCTCTCTTTCTCTCTCTCTGGTTTGACTCTTCTCCTCTCTGCCCCCCTCCATCTCGTCCCCATCCCTCATTTCTCTCCTCCACAGCGGCACACTTTTCTTGCGCCGTGTTTTCTCCTAGCATGTGCTGCAGCAGCTCAGCTTCCTGTCCATCTCATTCAGAAACGCTGTAATATTCAGGGGTTTTATTTTTCTGCTGTTTTCAGCTATTTAGGAGCCAGTGGAGCCCTGTGTCTCCAGCCTGTGGAGTAGAAAACACTTTATATTTTCTGTCTTGAAAGTTGTCTGTAGTATTTATGGGTACAAAGCAAGGTCGAAACCGTTGCAAGAGAAGTTTTTTTTTTTTCATCTTTTTTTTTCCTCAGTGTTTTGCAGCGAGCGATGATTTACTGGTAATGAACAGGTCAGCGCTGAGATGTCAGAAGATGGAGTGGAAAATGAACGAGAGTGAAAAAGGAAAAGAAGGATAAATTGGAGTTGAGGGTAGGGCAGAGAGAAAAGGTCGAAAAAGAGCCGCAGGTAGTCACATGATCGTCGTGGGTTTCTTTTGGTTCGCGTTCGTATCCAGCTACCCGAGGGCTCCGTTTCTCCTGTGGAAATGTAATGCTGGGTTGGTGCCCTGTGAAAGAAAGATGCTTTCTCTTTTTCTTTCTTTCTTTTTCTTTTTTTTTTTTTTTCTCGTGCTGCCTGGACAGAACGAAAATGAGCTTTGTGCACCTTTAACCTTTCATCATTAATGTAAACTCTTCAGACAGAGACAGAAAAATGAGGGCTGTTTTATAGACCCATATTGGGAGTATATCAGTCATCAGAATCTTCAGCCTGTCTTAATAGGCAATTTCTATGTGCCATTGAAAGCCATCTCTATTTTTTTTTTTTCTCTTCTGTCATCAAAAATCCATTTATTTAAATAATGCAAATTTGCTCGTGCACGACTCAGAGGATGCTCACACGAAAGGATGTTTTAAATAAAGGGGCAAAGTTAGCCAATTATGTCACCAATCATACAGCAATCACTGTCTAATTGGAAATTTCAGAGCTGAAATTAGGGCTTTAATTTTTACTCTGAGTAGCTGATTGCTGTTTTCAACTTGAGACAAGAGAGCAAAAAAGAAAAAAAAAAAAAAAAAGAAAAGAAAAAAAGGAAAGAAAAGAACTGTTTATTTTTCTGTGTTTCTTTGGATGCAGTATCTCACACAGGAGTCCCAGATATCAGGACAGTTTTCAGGGAGAAAGCAGAAGGCAATGTAATGTGACAACAACAATAAGATATTAGAAAATGTTAGCAAAACGCTGTCCTGAAGGACACTCGGATAAAATGAATTTACGTGTTTTTTTGTTTTGTTTTTTTTTTTCCCTCTGTGTAGTTTGAGATTTGTATTTTTTTGTCCTATATTTTAAAGACCAGAAGATGCCTTACTTCGAGACTGCTAAGGCTGATGAAAACACACTTAACATTAACCACACAATCGTCCCGCTTCGATCTGGGGAAAAAAAAGAAAGACAAGCGAATCAAATCTTGCCAGTGGTCTCTTTACTTATCTGGCACAGGAAGTGGTTCTAATCAGCTGCTTCCTCTCCGTCCACCGATCACCGTGGTAACGTGACCTTAAAGCACTGCCATTTACCATAAAAAAATAAAATAGAATGAGTTTTGTAGAGTCAAAGCCATTCACGTTTTGAGATCTATGGCTTTTGGCTCGTATAGTGAAAACGCATTGATCTAGTGGAGGCATTCCATGCATAGCCTTTTGCTAAAGATGGCACCGTTCTCTCTGAACTGGGCCATGCCAAAACCACTTTGGCTGCTCAAGCCAGAGGGATCTGTTTTCACACAGGCATAAATTAGACTATGGGCACCACATGTCCCGGCTGGCCTAGATAGAGAGTTGGGATAATTTACAGTATTGACGTGCAGGTCCCATTGGCAGGTTACATATCGCTTAATTGAGCATTTAGGAGTCCAAAGCAACGTCTAAACGGAAACATTTTAACCCTTTGATGGATCTTGCCTCGGTCACCGGGTGCTGAAGCCCAAATTTCCCCCCCTTGAGAACTTAAATTGCCTCGGAAATGCTCGTGCTCATTTTGATGGATATTGGCGTTCTTTAATTCTAGGGAAAAAAAAAAAAAAAATCTGTCCATGAACTTGTTGGGATTTTTTTTTTTTTTTTTTTTGCGTTTAATATCCTGTGTCTGTGTTTACTTTTCCACAGACTGTCGGCACGTGCTAAACCTTTGGCTGCTTTCCCCACATTTTAGAACCCCTCAGATCACCCTCTAACAATATTTTCCTAAGAACAGAAGCAGATGACGTTGATTGGTCGCAGTGATTTCTGAGGTATTACGTCTCTGTCGTGACAGGCAGTAAGGTACCAGAATGGTAATGTTGTGGCAAGCCAGGGTCTCACAGGGGGGATAATAGGCAGGTTTGTTTTAACTGCATTTCCAAGCAGTGAGGTTGAACCTGTCTCGACACGAAGACCCTCTCTACTGTCTGCCCTCCCATAAACACAGCCTTTTGGGGTTTAGATCTGACCTTTGACCCGTGACCTCTGGTTAATTCCTGCCCCTCCTACTGTGTCTGGAAGTGCTAACACCCCCCCTCCCTCGGTCCTTCCTCTCTCTCTCTCTCTCTCTCTCTCTCTCTTTTCTCCATCTCTCTGCAGACCTGAACGAGTGCGGACTGAAGCCACGCCCCTGTAAACACAGATGCATGAACACATTCGGAAGCTACAAATGCTACTGTCTCAACGGCTACATGCTGCTGCCCGACGGCACCTGTGGAAGTGAGTTACGTCTCCCTCTGTCTCGCTCACGTCTCTTTTTCGTCTCGTGTTTGTCTCGAGCCGCAGAACTCCCAAATAGCGCCCCTCCTCCGTTTTTTTTTTTTTTTTTTTTTCTTTCTTTTTTAAGAAAAATTGCCCATGCCAAGTCGCAGTGTTAGTTATCCGACAGGAGTTTGTGGGTATGTCTCTGTCTGTTTTAATTGAAATTCTGCCTTCATCTGTCTGCCATGTCTCTCTGTAAACTTGATCTTCAGGTACCCTACGGAGCTTCTCAAAGAAATTTATCCGTGCGGTTTCATTTCTGTTTGTAAGACATACATTTTTATTTATATGATGTGAAGAATTGATGAGTGTGGTTTGGTGTTTGTGATCAGTCCAAACACGCGGAGCACTGATGAAAGCGCTCTGGGCGGACAAACTGAAAGCAGATGAAACACTTCTCTGGTTGCCATTTTGTTCCTACACATCAACCAAAGCGATTTGCACGTACCGTCCTACGAAACCGCACAGTCTGACTCAAATCACAAATGACTTTCTGCCTCTGCTCTTACCTTCCTCAAGTCACGTTTTAACGGATGCACCTTTCCCCCGCCTGTCTCCTGTACAAAAAAAAACGACAAAACATTTTTCACCAGAATTTTTTTTTTCTTTTTCTTTTTGATGTTTTCCTATTCCATCATACTTTCTCTTGGGAGCTCCAGGCACACAGAACCCCAACAGAGAACGTTCCAGTGACTCAGATGAAAAATATGAGAGGGATGTGAACTTCAACCTGGCCCAGTAAATCTGAATACTATTGGTGGCCCAAAGCTACTGAGGACAAGCTGAAGCTGTTATGTCTGTACTTGCTTAAGCAGTTACCAGCCGAATACGAATAAGGGTTTCGAGATTCCTCCCCTTGATGAATCTGTTTTCCCATCTGCAGAACCTTTCCAAACACGCTTCTATCTGTCGGTTTATCAAAGCGGAGCTTGGCCCCCTTTGAAGCGAGCGGTAATGATGTCGTCGACACGTTGGATCCGAGATGACTGAGTATTCGCAAGAGCGACGCGAAGCATTGAAAAGGTTTTCGTCTGATGGAGACCTACAGGTGTGATCTCAATTATGCAGATCTTCACCTCATCGGGCGAGAAAAATAACACTCCTTGTTTGACGCGGAGCACCCAGAACCATTGTCTGTCTCACCAAGTCAAATGTTACAGCTGGTTAAAAATGAGTTTCCCCGTACTATTGTAAATCTGTAAACGACCAAATGCTCACTCACACATGTACTGTGTTCATCCGACTCCTTCAGAAATCTATAAAAATGTTAGTCGGATGATTTCTGACTTTAGTCAGAACACAGAGAGAAGCTCGTAATGCCCAGTGGGAGCTCACCAAATCATTTCCTTTACCCTGAACAGCCGTGATTTTTGACAGTGTGTCTACTGAAGTCGTCAGGTGAACTGAGAGGTTTTGTTTGAGGAGGTGCTCTGGGAATTGAGTTAACTGAGAGGTTTTGTTTGAGGAGGTGCTCTGGGAATTGAGTTGTTGTTGTTGTTGTTGTTGTTGTTTACATTCTCCTCCCCAGCACCTTCAGCGTTTTTCTCTTTCACTGTTAAGAGTATATTTATGTTGGCTTGCATAACATGTTGTTTCATTCATTCACTCATTCATTCATTTATATATACATACATACATACATACATGCATACATATATATATATATATATTCATCTCATAAAAGCATGTGAAACGAATGCATATGTGTTGGATTCTTTTTGTTTTTGTTTTTGTTTTTGTTTTTGAGATTGGGTTGAGCAGTCATGCTAGACAGTGGCAGAGTGTCATTTCTCTGTGGGTCCACAGGATTGTGGGTAGATAGGGAATCTAATAAAGCGTAAGCTTATCTGCCCCGGTGTCCGCTTCCCTTGAGGACATCCAGACGAATATTAGTGTGTGTGTGTGTGTTCTCTTCCTGTATATAGTCTTGACCTTCACATAGCGGCAATATGCCTGGCTTTGGGTGTGTGTGTGTGTGTGTGTGTTTGTGTGTGGTTTCATACAGGTATATTGAGGGTCTTAGAGTTTTCTCTCTCAGCTCGTTAATCAGTGACTGCAGTTCTGTATATGCAGTGCAGGAGTGTCCTATCCTCCATCCAGATATATCTGAAATGCCATGGAAAACTCACCTGCCTCCTTGTGGGTCTGCTACATGTGGCTCTAATAATCAGATTCTCTTCATGGGCTGAACTGAGTGGCCAGATCCAGCGTGTTTGATTACTTATCAAATTCTGCAAGAAGGTGTCTCAGGGAGAATGGGGCAACCCTATCTTAGAGTATATAGCTCAACATTGTGGTTCTGTGAGTGTGTGTGTGTGTGTGTGTGTGTGTGTGTGTGTGTACGTTCGCGCGTGTTACAGATCCGTGTGTATGGCTGACATGTACATTTTTCTTCCAATGTTGATTTAGCCCTTTGGGTCAGCTCTGTGCATTGTTGTCATACTCTCCCCTGTCTGTCTGTGTGTGTGTGTGTGTGTGTGTGTTTCTCAGATGCCCGCACATGTGCCATGGCAAACTGCCAGTATGGCTGTGAGGTGATGAAGGGTGAAGTCCGATGCCAGTGCCCTTCGCCCGGTCTGCAGCTGGCACCAGACGGCCGGACCTGCGTGGGTACGTATCTTTTCTAACATCTCTTCCACGTGTCTCCGGTTTAATCCGTTCATGCTATGATACATTACAGCGGTAGTGATGCAATCTGTTCCCAAGGCTCGTTTTAAAGACAGACAGGTGCGGGGCTGTGTTATTTGCCTGGTTGTTCTCTTTGCGTCTCTGTGCTTCCTTTGTTTTGTGTGAAGAGATGATGAAATGAATTGTTGCTGGCAGAGACAGATGGTGAGGCCTCATCCGTGCAAACATGATTTGGAATATCAAACACATGCCGAGAACACAGAAAGAAAAGGTTAAAAAAAAAACCCAACAACATATGTGTTCTCAAATACGCCCCTCTTCATCTGATGAAGCCTGCGGTCTCACACTTGTCCTTGACAACCAGACAGCGGACTGCTGCCTTTGATACGTTAATTAGACTCTAAGTACTTGGAGACTGTGTAATGGCATTCGGTAATGATTGTATTAATGTCGTTCCAGAGTCAGAGAGACGGGGAGTGAATGTGTGTGTGTGTGTGTGTTTTTTTTTTGTTTTGTTTTTTTTTAAATGTTCTTCTCCTTCTTCGTTGTAGCAATTGTTCTTTCTCTACAGTGATGCATAGCAGTACGCAGATCAGTAGATCACAAATGAAACAGGACAAATTGAGCCAGTTAGCCTTTGTCACTTTTAAACACATACTCTTTTCATGAGGAGGGCAAGAGGAGGAGGCGGAGGAGGGGGAAGAGGTGGAGGTGGAGGAGGGGTGGTGACTCCTCGAACCCCTGAGGCACTTATCTCTCCTCCGTGTCGTTCTCCTGTCAGCTGTGTGCGCTGTCTTTCTCTGGAGGGCTGGGGTGAGAGTGTGAGTGCTGTAGACGCAGTGGTAGCAGAACCCTCTGAACAGGAGACCATCAGTCATGTGGCGGCTGTATTTGTGACATTTCTAAAGACACAGGTGTTCAGCTCTGGAAATATTTCAGGAGAGTCCTTTTTTTTTTTTTTTCTTTTTCTTTGCCCCTGAGGGGGATAGGAAGGTCTCTGGTCACTAAAAAACAACAACAAACAGACCAAAAAAGTCTCTACAAATTTCCATGCTTTACAAACTTAAAGGTTTCCTGCTGCCTCTGTGGGGTTTTTTTTCCGTCATTAATTTTTTTGTTTAGAAAATCTTTTAGTCACAAAATCTCTTATGTTCTTGCAGACAACTTCAGTTGGCTTGTTTCCTGCAGGAGTGTGGTTGTCTCTATGTATTTCTTTGTTATTTAGAATGGACAGATATATGTTGATTAGTGCAATGTGCAACCCTCTGTCTTTTTTTTCTCCCCACAGAACTCTCTGAATGAATAGTAGACACTTTCATTTCTCATGTTTCGTGCCTTGCTGAACCTTACGATCGATCAAACAGTTTTGTCTTGAGATCAGTAAAAAAAAAAAAAATAGCAATTCACAGAGGAGCAAGATGTTTATAGAATCAAAGGCAGCTCACACAAACTAAACTCGAGAGTGAGTCTGTTCTTGACAAGGGCTTTGAATGATTGATGAGAAATTGTTGTTCTCTATCTGGCATTTTGGAATATTTTTCACTCTCTCTCGCAATCCCGCAGGTACACACACACACACACACACACACACACACTCACACTCACACACACACACACACACACACACACACACACACAGAAGATCACTGAGTGGGTTTATCATAGGTGAAATCCCTTAGTGACTGTCTATAAAATATTCTGCAGCTGGAGTGGATTCCTCAGTAAGAGAAGTAATGCCTCAGGCCTGTAAAAGCATTCTTTACTGTGTACCTGCTGAGGTGAACAGGCGCTCGGGTTGAATAGGTCCCTGAAAACGCCCCCCCCCCCTTCCTTCCCTACGGCTTTGTTACCATATCAATCCATAATCCAACCTGCAGCACACAGACTTCGAATATTAAAGCCTTAACATTGGACCCAGAGTCTATAAGCTGGTATAGAGAGAAAACGTGGGAAGGAGGAGAGTGATGGATAGAGCCGTCACTCCTTATTTATTTATTTGTTTGTTTATTTGTTTATTTATTTGTTTATTCTGTTTCCTTTTCTCCAGACGTGGATGAATGCGCGGCGGGTTTAGCCGTGTGCCCGAGGTTCCGCAAGTGTGTCAACACGTTCGGCAGCTACATCTGCAGATGCCACGAGGGCTTTGACCTCCACTACGTCAACGGGAAATATCAGTGTGTAGGTAAGAGAAGCAGGACCCTCCACACCCTGCCTCGTCTGGCAGTCAGGCTATTTACCTAAAAAAGTCAAATCGTGAAAATAGGGACTGTTTAACGGGGCAAAGGTTAAAAAAAAAAAAAAAAAAAGTTGTTTGATTTGACAAAGTTGTAAGAGCAAAAGGTTGTTTAGGAAAGAGTGGAAAAAATACAAGCTTGGATTCAAAAGTGTCTAATTTCTTTTTCCTTTCTGTGGAGGCTCAGGGGGAAACTGTTTGGTTTGAACTCAGGCAGTAAAATCTGGCTCTAAATAGACAGAGCAAACACCTGAAGGTGATTCAGGGTCTGTATAAGTGCCTCTAAGCTGAGAAAACAACCTTTTCAAGTGTTGAACTGTGAATACATTTAAACTTCCAAAAGTACCCAAAAGTTTCTTACCCTGTTTTTTTTTTTTAAGAAACCTTGAGCAGATATTAATGGGCATCAAAAGGCCCTCTAGATGATTGTAAATCAATTAAATCAATTAAAATGATTTTCCAAGGCAGTGCTGTCTTTTTAGCATGATATTTGTCAGTGAACAAATGAAAACATATCTGTCATACTGCTGTTAGGAGTGGATGTTTAGCCTGGATGACGCTTAGACTGTAACCCTCCAGAAGCCTCTAATGTATAAGATCCATCAGTTTAACTACAGCCAAATTAGTCATGCTGTGTGTGTGTGTGTGTGTGTGTGTGTGTGTGTGTGTGTGTGTGTGTGTGTGTGTGTGTGTGCGTGCACATGCATGTGTGTGTGCGTGTGCGTTTGTGTGTGTGTTTCAGATGTGGATGAGTGCACTTCAGGACAGCACCAGTGTGGTGCCCACTCCACCTGCTACAACACGCCAGGTTCCTACAAGTGCAAGTGTAAGGACGGCTTCAGAGGAATTGGCTACGACTGTAAACGTGAGTGTGGCACGGAAAAAGCCGCAAAAGCAACAGCTCGCTGAGCGAGAAACGCCCACGAGGTCTGTGCTACAGTATGTGTATGTACTGATTAATGGATATCTCAGTGGTTTTGGTCCGCTTGCCCTGGTCCAAAGGTTCTTCCCTCATACCAGGAGGAGGTATTTTGTCCCATGTTTTTTTTTTCCATTGTTTTTCGTCTTTCGTGAAGGAGCGAGTAACACGGGAGAGCAAATACCTCAGATTGAGGGGCGTTGAAAGAAATCTTTTTCCTTTTCTCACATGAGCTGTCAGTCATCAGCCTGGGTGGAGCACAACTTCTCTTCTCTTCATCTCTCTGTCAACAATGCCATTACGTTGACAGCATGTCTGTTTGAATCTTTACATACAATACAGGGGGGCCCTTTTGTCCCCCACATCAAATGACACTGGCTTATACACACACACACACACACACACACTCATTCGCACATATACACACAGGCACACACACGTACAAATGCATGCATACATGCAGTCACACGCATGCACACATGCATGCATACATGCACACACACACACACATACATCCATGCACATGAACAAAGGTATGCATACATGCACACACACATACACACACACAGGCTTCGTGTGCCTCAGGCATTGAGTTTATTCCTTCACTCACCAGCTCTCCTCTGACAAGTTCAAGAGGCTTTAAAAGCTGGTCTTCAAGGAGAGGGGGGGATAAAGAGATTATAATCAGTTACCGTTAAAAGTAAAAAAAAAAAAAATACCTTGGTATTTCAGCTCAGACAGCGTACCGAAAAACGCAATGTGTCTCCAGATATCCACACTGCATATAAGACAAACTCTAGATCAGATAACATGTCAGCCCTCTGTAATCTGAATGTTTGTTAGTTAACGATCCAAAATATGAAGAAAAGAAAGTTTCATTTCCTTGATGACTGGCAGCCGAGGTTCAGTATCCTGTCGGTGCATCATAAACCAGAGCTGTTCTTTAACCAGAGAATAAGCTCTTTACCATTTAAATCTGAAGGTCCCCGTGTCACTACACTAAGCACTAAGAATCATTGTCAGAGCTGTCTGTGGTAAATTGCTTGTCCTAGACCAGTCAGACCTTCCTCAGTCTGCTGGCAAGAATAATCAGGAACTGCATTTGATTATATTCTGTTATTGAGATAAGTGACTGATGTGGGGAAAAAAAATTCTTGTGTGCCATGCAAGCCTTTTCACAGCTGAATGGTTAGTGTTTATTGTAAAATGAAGTTAACGCACCATATTCTCTGTGTTTAGAAATCAAACAGAGATCCTAAGCAGAGAATGTTTTGAATGTGAAGCCAGTTAATGACCCGTTGCAACGAACAGCTGTTTGCCTCATCAGTTAGTTTATGGGTAAACTGGGCACGTTTTTATGGGTGAATTGGGTAGGTTTTTATGGGTAAACTGGGTTTGTTTTTCCTGTAGCCATACCCAAGGTGATTATTGATCCGCCCAGACCCGGAAAGACCACGCCAAACAACAACAACAACAAGATCCCCGACACCGACCACAAGAGGACCACCACCACAGTTCGACCGGCGGTGACTCCGAAGAGGATCGCCCCGGCAACCACCACTACCACGGCCGCGCCACCTCCGCCAAAGCGAATCACTCCTGCGCCCAGAAAACCGTCCGTCCCCACACGGAAACCCCTCATCCCGACCCGAAGACCGCCAACCCCAGTCACAATCAAACCGTACGTACCACCCCAGAGGATACCCGTCCCCGCCCCCACCAAGGCCCCCACCCGAAAGGTACCCACCCAAAAACCACGAGCTCCTACCATCACTCCTGTGGACAACAGCATCAATAAAGAGGTTACACAGAAACAACGGGGCGATGTCCACAGTAAGTATGTGGAAATGCCTGGTGAGCTGTGAAAAAATTTGGGGTTTTCGTCGTTGTAGATTCGTCAAAGCTGCATCAAATTCAAATTGCCCTCATAACCTGCTTGATAATGTTGAGGGTTTTTTTTTTTTTTTTTTTTTTGAAGATTCGTTGAGTGGGGCAGACACACAGCTAAATGGCAGGTACATTCCAGAGAGAAGTAGAAAATTATTAGCGTTCTGTTCTGTTATGGCTTGTTCACACGGGCACTTTCTCAGAGTAAAAGGTTCTTAAGAAAAACTCTTGAAACTCTTTAGCTTGACCTTTCTTTGCTCTTCTGTGTCATCTCTGTACTTCCCTTTTCCTTTTTATAGTGTCAAAGAACACTTGCCAGTTATCTGGTATTTGTAGCTGACTTTTTTTTTTTTTTTGCTTTGGTTGAGTTCAAACCCAGGTGAACCTGCAAAGTCTTTCAAAAAACGTAAATTGCATCTTGAAAGTCTCCCTTCCAGATGGTAGAGCCTAATGAGAATTTAAAAAAAAAAAAGAAAGAAAAAAAAGAAAAATAACAGGTGTAAAGTCCACGGTACAACTGAAGGGCATCAAGCTTCAGTTTCTCCACATTGCCACAAATTGCTTGGCAAAATCTTGTGCTTAATCAGACAAAATATGCATATTTGTATATCTGATAAACAAGAGTAATTGTGAATTTTCGATGACTGATAAGAGAAGTCAGCCTTTAGATGGATGCCCACTAGCACTGGGTTAAAATGACTCTGAGCAAGTTTGTTTACACTGTTGTTTGTTCTTCGCGGCTTGGGAGAGAGCGTATTTGTTGTTGTTGTTGTTTGCGTACCTGTGGACCTGGAGATTGAAAGGTAATTGAAATCAATGGAGTAATCACAGGCAGTGCACCGTTAGGCGTGGCTTATCTCCCTAAATGTTATTCCGCTGTGTAATTGGCAGGTTGGACTATCCAAAAATATCACTTTCATCAGCTCCCTCTAATAGGAAAGGTGGAAGAGAAACAGATTGTTTAAACAAAAATGCACCGAGAGTTTTCATTTGGATTTGATTGTGGTGTCACCAGTCTTTCTTGTCACGGTCTCTGAGCGTAGATCTATTTATAAACCCAAATATTTACCAAGGGTGAGCAGAATAAATGGTCAGATGCCGACTGAGATAACCAAGTGAGAACAGCAAGAGACTGTGAAATTTCAGCAAGCCTGTCATTGTCCAGTGTCCCTTTGCTTCACGTACGACTCAGCTCTCAAATGGTCAAAAACGGGTGACCATCGATAGAATTTGGTCATAAGATGTATATTAATCAGCTTCCTGTGTAAGAAGCACAAAGATCGTCATGATTACCTGTGTGACTGTGAATGAACGAAGAACTGCGTTAGACAGTGTTTGGATGTGTGACCTCAGTGCTGGTTTCAACATTTTGAAGTATTCCTTTTTTTTCTCCCCCACATTCCTTCAGTACCGAGGAATCCTGACCGGAATAACGTCTTAGGGATTGACTTCGACATTGAACTGGGCAACACAGAGGATGAGCTAAGTGATGATCCAAGTAAGAGACACAACAGATCTTTATCTCTCCAGTAACAGCACTGAAGACTGGCTCCATTCTAGCCGCTTTATTTTTTTTATAGTTAACATGTCTAGGGTAAAGGGTGTCTTTGTTTTGTAGAGCATAGCTAACTACTATGTGTAAGTAACAACCAAAATGTGTCTGTTATTGCCCTCTGTAGTATGACACTTACAAATCACATCATTAGCTGTTATCAAAAATGCTACTACTTCTGAGAAAAAGAGAATTCCTAGCACGTTTTGGTGTTGCTTTGCCACATGAGAGGAAAAGTCACGTGACCAAACAGACGATTGTACGCTTTTAAAGAGACTGTAGACGCTGAACAAGAGAACCAGAGCATTCAAAAACGAAAACAGGTTTATTGGCTCCATATCCTCTTCATAGTTTTCTTTCATTAAGCCTATCAAGAACATATCAACAACAGTATTTTTTTTTTTTTAAGTTCCCTGACAATACTTGGTGAGTAGAGTCAGTTTGCTGGAAATACAGGATGGCGTTTTTGGAGTCTGGTATATTTTGAAAGAGCAAAGCCAGACGTTCCTCCCGATGATGGATACACTCCATCGTGTCACGTGCAGACATTTTTGTAAATGAAGTCAATTGTACCCAAATGGCCTGGGTGATTTCATTTTGTGTGCCTGCACTGGCATTCTCTGTGTTTATTAGATTAGCTGTTTGGCTCGAGAGGTGCTTTCGTTGGCTCCAGAGACGTCGGCAATAATTCCTTTTTCTAGTCAGAATGATAGAGGGCGTCGGTACAACATAGCTCGTGCCCCAAGCCCCGCTCATGTTTTTTTTCTTTTTTTTTTACCCGTGTTGTTTTTGCTGAATTACGGCTTGTATCGCGTTAACCTCATGACCCAGATTTCCCAGCTGTAAAGCCTATTTTAGGTTGTGACATTTACTTTGACTTGTGTTGGCACACAATTGTTTTTTTTTTTATAATCATAAATATAAAAAATATTGTTTGTCTTTTCTTTTTTTTTTTTATCTGTTACGTTACGTTGAGCAGATGTTGACTCTCTCAGTTGCTCCTTTGACCATGGTCTTTGTGACTGGATCCAGGACAGAGGAGGAGACCTGCACTGGGAGACGACAGCAGACCCCTCAGGTAAAAACATCTCTCACCAGCCGCAGCAGCAATGGTGCCACTTAGACTCACCTTTTACGTTTTTGAACGTTCAGACGACTGTTAACGGTCGTATGACGCTGACTGAACAGATGAGATGTTTCTTGCTGATGGAATTTCAGCTGAGCAAAGTTCTTCTGTTACGCCAGTAGACATTATCAGGAAATGTACTTCCAATAAAATGCAACTGCTGTTATAAATGTTGTTGTTCACATTGATAATAATACTATGGACTAATATAGTATAATATATTTTTAAGATAAAATGTTTTTCTTTTTTCTTTCAAAAGTACAAAAAGATTGGAGAGCCCTCTGAAAAACCTTTCTTTCTTTCTTTCTTTCTTTCTTTCTTTCTTTCTTTCTTTCTTTCTTTCTCCCTATTCAGGGGGTAGGTATCTGACCATCTCTGAGGTGGGAGACAGGCGAGGGGGACGAGGGGCACAGCTGGTGCTGCCACTGGCCGCTCCCTGGAACGAGGGGAACCTGTGCCTGGCGTTCCGTCACTTGCTGTCTGGGCACCATGTGGGCATGCTCCAGGTTTTCGTCCAGAAGGGCAGGCAACACAGCCCAGCGGTCTGGGGGCGAACGGGGGGCAACGGCTGGAGATCCACACAAATTACATTATGGGGCAAAGGACTAGAGAGCGTGAGTATACACTTGAGTTTTGACTCCACAAATGTAGAATGCAAAGATAGGGACTCTCTTAATGTATATGAAAATGTCTTGTGGTTGTGGTGTTTTAATCTATCTATCTATATGCACCTTTTGATGTAGAAATTAATATACAACATCTGATGTATAATTACATGTTACATGACAGCGGTGATGGTGAAGATTCTGATGATGACGTCATTGGCTTGATTGACAGGTGATTGTGAAAGGTGAACGCAGGAGAGGCCGCAGAGGAGAGATGGTGTTGGATGATATTTCCTTGAGGAGAGGCTCCTGTCAGGAGGAGCACAATCTTAGGAGACTTTAACACACTCACACACACAGAAACAACAAACACACACACACACACACAATCACAGAGAGAGAGAGAGAGAGAAAGAGAGAAGGAAAGAACAGACTCACCTCACACCAGCTGTGCTCCTTTCTGTTCAGCCACTGATTGTACCATCATGTCCTGATTGTGGTGACTTTGACTGGTTGACCGACTTCAGCTCGTCAGTACTGCTTCCTGTCTGGCCTCTAACAGACGCCACCTGTGCATGCTTCAGAAACCAACAGGTCCTTCGCTCTACGCCCCACTGAAAGCATCCGAAGGCACACGAAGGTTCGCTGAATGTGCTTTTTCCAGACATTGTCATGTAAAAGCACATTTACACACCGAGAATCAGAAATGAGTTTGTGAAAGTTTTCTAAAAAAAAATTCTGCATCAGAGACTTTCAGATTCTCCTCTTAAAGTAAAACAAAAAACAACAACAACAACAACAAAAAACAGCTGAAACAGAATTGGACCTGGACACAGCTCTTCTCTGTGACTCCTTCTTTTCTCTCCCTCACCAGTGCGAAGTAAAAATGTTAAAATGCCTTTTCCTTCAACACTCCCAGTCAACAAACAATTCCCCTCGGGACTGGTCATTATTTTTTTTTTTTTTTTTTTTTAAGAATTTTCTGAAAGCCCTTTAAATTATCAATAGTGGCATAATGTTTTCCTCCTAAGATCAGTGTTGATTCAGATGTATTATTGTAAATGTAGCCGTAAATGTACATATATTTTAAAAACCCTTTACAAGCTTGGTGATTCACAATGATGATGTGGAAAATTAAGAAATTAAGTATTTTAAAGATGCAGGATGTTGTTTACACGACTAAATTTTGCCCGGTGTTCTTTGGTTTTCTTCACTTATATGCATATTCTATTTTACACATATTGTAAATTTATAAATCGGTTGAGTGTTTTGCATCTATTTTATTGAATGGCTGCATCAGCTATCTTATACTGACATATGATGCCTAAGTTTATCCTGAACAGGAACCACATTATTACTGTACAGTCAGTAATTGTTTTGTCTTCTTTTAGAGTGTTAAACAGAACATGAAAAAATAAATAAATAAATTTTGTTTTGTTGTTATGATTATGCGTTGGTATGCAACTCTTTTTGGACCTGAAAGGTTTTAGCTCTACTCTTGTAAAGCAGTGCTCATCTGGCTTCTTTGAACACAATGACATTGTGTCGGACTGAAATGTGTATTTTTGACTTATGGATTATGACAGCACATAGAGAATTATTGTTGAACTTGACTAATTAAAACTGATTGCCTTGTATTAGTAAATGACCACTCATTTACTACCTTACTATTAGACATGTCAGCCTTGGCATAGAGCTTGTTTTGTCCTCTTCTGTTGCTTGAGGTTTATTCTAGACTGAATTTTCTTTAGCAGGTGTGTAAATCAGAATGCTTATATTCCTTTTAGTCTTTTACAAGATCTTAGACTGAGATCTAGTTTATGGTGAGGAGAGTAATACACACAAATGAGAATTTGTTAGCTTTAACTTTGGTTCCTTCAAAATCTAAATAATAACTTAATAACTTGATCTGAAATTCTTAATAACTGTCCACATTGTCTTTTTGACACAGTATTTGATCCTGCTGTTTGCTGTTAGCCAGGCTATAACTGTCATTTATATCAGTACAGGCCTTTACAAGATGTTTGTTTTATGACAAAAGCCTTTTTATACTCATTTTGCTACACAATACTAATACTCTTTTGTGGCATCCTTATTACAGTACTGGGAGCTAATTTATATGCTACCTATTAGACACATAGATATACCTAGCTGTCAAATACTGCCACCAGATAAAGAGATTCCCAGTCACGGCTGGAATTTGAACAACAAATGCCAGACATACAAGGAGAACATCACTGTTGGGTCCAAGCCAGCTGTTTGTCAAAGAATGCTGCTCCAGTTGTGGATTCAAAGCCAAGATGCCTAAAAATGTTAACATTCTGAAATGTTGCACTGCAGTTTTTGCAATGAAATATTTTGAAGCAAAAATTAATTTTGTAAATGCATCACGACAACAGTTCAAATGCATCTTTGGAGATAATCACAAGTGAAATTACTGGAAAATCATCTAACTACATCACAGAGTATTTATCACTGTAACAGATGACCAGTAATTCAAACGGTGGATAAACAAATGAGGAACTGTAACGACCTCATCTCCTCCCTCGCCGGTCTCAGCCATTCAGCGCTCAGCGTCGCCGGTTTGCTAATCGCCGGTCTGATCACGCTTCATCCCTCACACCTGTCTTCGCTCTGATTCTCCCCTCCATTTAATCCCCACTGTTGGACTAGATCCTCGCGAAGTCTACACGTCCCATGTGTTTACTAGGCCGATTCAATTCATCTTTAAAGTACGCCTTTCTAACGCGGTCCCCTGGAAACCCTTTACCGCTACCCAGTGTTCTCTGTGTTTGCCTGTTTGTATCCTGTGTGTGTTTCGAGTCTTCAGTCCTGTGTCAACCCCGTTTTGCACCACACACTTTTTGTTATTAAAAACCATTCCTGTTAGTCCGCGCCTGCGTCCCGTTCAGTAGTCCTTTCCTGACAAGAACACGTTTTTTTTTTTCACTGTACTAGGTTTACTTACATACCCTGCATGTTAAGAACTGGATTATACGACAGCATTTTATTTGGGGAAAAAAAAAACAAAAAAAGGGAACAACACTGAACATGCTTGCACACATCATTTTTATTAGTTTGCAAAAGTATTACACAAATTCCGATAGTGCTATTCTGACATTTCTGGAAAGTTGGTGGTGCTCAATCCTTAATAAAAAAGCATCGCACAGGGGATCTTTAATGATGCTGTAAGTATAGATGTATGTTTGGTCAATAAACAAAGCATATCATTACAGAGATCCTTCAATTAAATTTTTATCTTCTGGCATCTGAAGTGAAAATCTTAACTAATCAAAACTAAAATCAGAAAAGAAGTACTTAAAGGACTATACAGCGAGCTTTAATTCTAAAATAATTTATATCGAAGAGTTACCTCATGGTTCAAAGCTATTGGTTCTGGTACAGCTCATGAACCAAGAGGCACCGTAGTATCTTGCAGTTTTTTTTTTTTAAATGGCAACACTGTCATCCACATTTTTGGGATTAAAGTAAGTGTATGGAATGGGAAGATGCTTGTTCCTGTTTTCAATGTTTTCCGAGAGGCGGGCCAACTTCTCTGGAAACTGGGCCATCATTTTGGTTGGGATGTCCTCACAGAACAGCTGCTCGGGATATTGTCCAAGTGGGTACTGATGTAATAATGTAGCGTAAAGTACTTTCTTTCCTTTACATTTTCCATACTGCATTTCTACAACTTTATACTGAAGCTTCTAGAAAAAAACAAAAAACAAAAACAATGATGATCTACTAATAAGTTACAAGTCTTCCTTATTCTTGTGACTGTAACATATAACAATATGACAACCATGGCTATAAAATTTATTATAATTGACATTATTAAACATTTCAGAGTTTATTGACTTGATGTGTTGAACAGTTTATATGATACCCGTGTGTTCCAAGAAAATGACAGGATAAAATTGATTTTAGGGTTCTAATAATAATCTGCTTAGAACTGGTACGTACGCGGTCTGAGGAGTTCTGGCTCACTGTACTTAAAGTATCCATTAATTTCACTGGGGTAGTGACATCTGGGATGGTTTCCAGAATGGTCTGCTCTGAAGAGCCTCCTTTTTGAGTGGGGGGGGGGATGTCTAAGAGTGCTTGGGCATCCAGCCACCATAGTCAAACTGCAATTTAAAACAATAGAGCTGTAACAACAACGGACTTGGTGAGGAATTCTAAATTGATCGAATGCATTGAAATAACACCTGTCCACCGTGAACAGCAGCGTGTTGGGCTGACATAGAGAAGGTCACCATGGGGACGAATTTGATGAGGTCAGCCACTTTGCTGAAAGATTTTGGTATTCCTATTAAGGAAATGTGAGGGCGTGGAAACCCTTGTCAGATACAGTTCTGGATTTGGAATCACATTTACTGTACGTGTGTATGTATTCACTGCACAACATAGAAAAAAGAATCTACCATTGCTTGCATTTCCCAGGAAAAATATCTCATTGATCCACTCCTGAAGCTCAGTGTCCTCATGTGCGTCATCATCAGATGTATAGTAGTACGTCACTACCTCCAGACAAACCTGCACCTGGGAACTAGTAAGGTTTAAGATACATGGATGATGATAATTTAGAGTAATCTGTTAACTGAACTGACATCAATAGTATGTTTCACTGCTTTGATAGTGCTTTCATGTCCTACTCATTGATGACGTTCCACAGCCTGAGGCTGATGTCCCTGTAGTAGTAGTTTGGAATGTCCCCCACACCACGAGCTTTGACGTCATCAGGCAGACACAGGGAGCTGTAGGTCAGGGAGGATGATGCTCTGCTCAGGAACTTCAACATCTCATCAGGACCCATGGCATTATGCTGTGGGATCAGGGCATGGGGAACAACATAGCTATTTCTCTCCATAACTCAACATTTACTTAACTGATAGGGATCTCAGGGGTCCCTCAGTGAAAGAGACATTAAAACCAGCACTCTAAGAGTTTAGGACATGTAACTAAGGGATAAGTCCATCTTCTGAGATCAGTATGTTTCAAGCCATAATGTTGACTTGGGCTGTGAACCGAGTATGAGGCATGAGGAGCTGAGAAAAACTGAGAGAAAAGACAATTACATTCTGCATTCCGACTATGGTCTGACTGCTATGGTCTGAATGATATGATCTGAACTTTGTGATTACAGCTTAGTTGTTAAGATATCACTGACAGCAAAAATATATAATGCACATGAATCATACAACACTCTTAATATGTCCAAATTCAAAAAGCACATGTTACTTCATGCTTATTTCAGGGCAAATCACCGATTAGATTTTATCCGATTATCTAGGTGGCAATAGTGAGCTGCATTTGATTTAACATGTAATTTATCTTGTAAGCATGCAGATACCTTTACAGTTCTTTACAAAACAAATATTTCATTTTAAATTAATCGATAAATGGTCTATTTCATTTCATTAGTAGCGAGGGGAAACACAATAAGATTGGCAAAAGACAAAGATACCTGGCAGAATGTTCAGGCCTTCTTTGCACATTTTAAAACGATCACTATGCACACTCTTTCTCTTTATTCTCCCTCTCTTTCCAGGATGCCTTCCCCTGGTACTCAGACACACATAAAGAATGATATGCCAGCCACATTTCCAGCCCACTATCAGTATAATCACTCCCTAGGATCCTCAAAGCTCCACCTTGACTGCGGGTAGCCTGTTCACCTTGTGATGACTATCTGCTTCTACTTTCCAACTTCAACAACCAATAACTACAGATGGATTTTTACATCTCATAGATGTTTCTTTTTCCTTATTTTCCTAAAATAGACCAATTTTCTACTCTCACCACCCAGTGTCAGCCAGAAAATGATGGGCTCGTCCTGTGTTGAGTTCTTGGTTTCTCTCAAAGTGTCTTACAGCTAAGGTAGAATTTAAAATCATCTTTGCGGCTCAACAGTGACTGTGACCAATTGTTTACTGAAGTTACTATCCAGACAGTAGTTTCACTAGCCAAAATATTGCTGCCCCAAATGTAACTGGGTATGATGAGTATTCATTAAATTTGAATGTATTAAGAAAGTCTTTTGAAATATTAGGATAAATATTAATTTGTTTTGTTTTGTCGGGCCACACAACAAAATTTCTTCAAATGGATTCTGACCTCTTTTGACCTGGTCTTTTCACACAGCCTATGTGTCACCACAGTGCACCCACCAGCTGAGGGCATAAATAAAACAGGAAGAGGGCACTATAGAAGGTGTGCATGCACTATTGTTGTGAGCAACTACTAATTCATTATTATTATTAGTAGTAGTATAAATACTTAAGTATTAGTATAAGTATTAATATTATCAAGCAAGGGATAATGCCTGAAATCCCAAAATTTATAATTTTCCAATAATTTCCTAAACTGAGACACCACAGGGGGCATGATTTCATGTATTCAACTGCCATTCACCAGAGTGGCAATGGGGACCTTGTGTATATTTTACTCGTTCTTAATTAAAAGTATTAAAATAAAATCAATCAACCAATGCTGTTTCGTCATGATAACAACATTCCAGTCCCACTGCACTGAGCCTTAGTTCAAACAGTATGTGGACATTGCCCAACTAGAGCAGCCCACAGTGTTCATAAACATACGACTACTAACATGAGACTACTTATCTAACTTAGTCTCCCTGTATAAAATAGTTTTGAAAAGAAGTTCATGCCTTTATACAGGGGAATAAGGTTCAATTTTTAGACAGTATTTCAGCTGATCACAATTTTTCTTTTGAACGAAATACAAGACATGGCCAGAACATTTTAGTAAATGAAGATGGCTTAATACTGAATACAAATGAAACAATACAAAACAAAACAACAACAACAAAAACTGTCCATTGGCAGCATGTTCGACTGACACACTGAATACCACCATGGTAACAAACCTGATGAGTTCATCCACAGTCGTGAATGACAACACTCCTTCTTGGACGATGACATTATTCATTTATGAATTATACCCATATATTATGTGGGTTAAGATGGGGGCTGCTCTCTACAGTACCTTCATTGATCCCCAGTGATCAATGGCAGTGTGCTAAAATAAGGATGATGTATCAGAATAGATTAAAAAATGTCCAGTGACTTTTCTAACATTTGCTAAGAAACACCTACATGATCCACAAGCCTTTTGGGGAAATGTTGTATCCATAGATGAGTCAAAATGTTTGTTTGTTTTTTGGATGACAGGAATTCCATTAAGTCTGATGTAAAGCAAACACAACATTCCATAGTAAGAACATCACACTAGCTGTCAAACGTGTTGGTAGTATGATGGTGTGAGAATGTCTTGCTAACTCAGGACCTGGATGACTCGTCATAATGAAGGAACCATGACCTCTATACTGTATTAGAAAATCCTTGAGGAGAATGTCTGGCCCTCCATCCAGAAGCTCAAGCTGACGCATGGATGGGTAATCCAGCAAGGCAACGATCCAAAGCACAAAGGCACACAAAGTGCACATCACAGAAGCTAAAAAGAAGCAAAGTCAAAGCTTTGAAGTGGCCCAGTCAGTGTCCAGACAGAAACCCAGTGGAGATGCTGTGGCAGGACCAAAGCCAGCAGTTCATGTTTGTAAACTTGCAAACCAATGTGTCTGAATTGAAACAGTACTGTGAGGAAGAGCGGGCTAAAATTCTTCCATAGCAATGTGAAAGACTGATATTGAATTATAGAAAGTGTTTGGTTGCAGTCATTGTAGCTAAGGGTGGCGCAACCAGTTATTAAATGTAAAGAGGCAATTTTTCAGACAGCAGATATGGGTTTTGGGTAACTTCGTTTATGAAATAAATTAAACAATAATTTTAAAAATGTGCTATTTGTTCACTCAGGTTTCCTTCATCTGATATTACATTTTGTCTAGAGATCTGAAAACATCCAGTATGAAAAACATGTAATACTAGGTGAAATCATGGAAGCACAGTATACTTGTGCTCAGTACCAATGCAGTAGTAATGGCACTGTACAATACAGACCTTGCACATATATAAAAACATTGGCTAATTAAGAAGAAGAAGAGGAAGTTAGATGGAGAAGCTAGACTTAGTATCAATGTTTATTTTCTAATTTGCCATCATACTGTGAGGGGGTCAACAATTAATCTGACATTAAAAAAATATATATATATTTTCGTCTTCCATGCTGTCACATTAAGACTTGTGGCTTGATGTGACTTGCCCTGGCATTTTTCAGCGCAAAGAACCTCACTGAAACTCACCTGTGACTCACTCACCATTCAAGTTCAGCCTTCCTTGCACATTTCCAAGCAGATCTCAGAATTGCCTTCACCTATCACCTACACTAAATTCAAACAAGCACAGTGAAGCAACTACCAAATATTCAAAGGTCAGCTGTAGTGTAGCAGAGTAACAGAGAATCTGGAGAGAAGTAGGTCCTCTTCTGGTGTGTGTTTTAAACGTTTTTATTCATACTGTGTGCCCTCATATTGGCTGACCCACTGGTGTCAATCTATTTGTTTTGTAGGAACTTGCAGACAGTTGTGGCCATGCCAAATATGTACCCATGTTTGGGTGTGATTCTTTACATCAAAGTATTTAGGTATTTGTTTGATTGTTTGTTCATTGTGGCACCACGATCTATCAAGTAACACATGTATTTGGCCTGTAGATACCTGTGTTACATGATTCTGCCGGTAGATACATGTGTTACTGACCGAAGCATGGTATTTGGTATGCAGCATGTCTTGATTTAAACAGGTTTAAAAAGGTGTGTTTTTGCAGTACATGTTAGAGATTATCCAGCATTTGGGCCATTTATGTCAGGCAGTTCTATTGTCTAATATTTCTCGGTTCCAGGGTTCCCTAAGTGCTGAAGGCATTGCTTATGTGGTTCATTTGGTTGAATGTGACTGTAAACATAAGACCCCTCTTTCATTTTACATTTTACTTCATTAACCCAGTAGGAGAAAACATACATTATACACATACATACATACATACATACATACATATATATATATATATATATATATATATATATATATATATATATATATGTGTGTGTGTGTGTGTGTGTGTGTGTATAATCTGCTCTTTATATTTATTCTCCACCAGTTTCAGTTCTTAATTGGTTAGATTAGATCGTGCTACCTTTTCATTGGTGCAGAGAAGTTGTCCCCGCCCACAGTTTAGGGGTGAGTGGAGTGCGAGGCAAAGCGGAGACGGAGGTACTAACGGAGCGAGCAGGTGAGCAGATCGAAAAGGTTTAACTGAGGATTTTAGTAAAATAAGTCCTATAAGTGAAAAATAACGACAGCAATAGAGAATGCAGCTACCGAGACGACCCTGGGACGAATTCTTTGGTTTCAGCTTTATTTTCCTTGGCATCTTGGTAAGTGAAACTTTTTCCACTAATGCTAGCTACACAATCTGAGTTAAACTTGAATTGCACCTCATGGTGTAGCAACGTGCAGCTATTTTTGTTTCTCAGTAATGTATGAGCAATGTAGTGTTAATCTCTATCGCTCCGTGTAAACTGTTGTAATTTAAAGCACGAATGCTGATACTTTAATTCAACAGAGAATGTGTGTGTGCACTGATCGATTGAGAAGGATGAATATGATGATTATGGCTAAAGGAAGCTGTAGCAATTTGCTCGCGATGTCGAAGCCGTTTTTTTTTTTTTTTTGGTAGCACTGTTGCCAATGGAGTAGCTTTTTTCCTCTGCGCAAGTAATGCATCAGAGTCGAATTATCATATAGCTGTTAAAAATTACACTGTGAATAGGCATATATTCTGGGTTGTGTTAGTAATCTAATATCAAATTGTATGCATTTGGATGTTACATTTCAATTCAGAAGAGTGACAGGAACTGTGTAAAAGGAAAACTTAGTGCTGTGCATTGTATAAAACTCATAGTTTAAGA
Organism: Chanos chanos; assembly: GCF_902362185.1. Classification (NCBI taxonomy): domain Eukaryota; kingdom Metazoa; phylum Chordata; class Actinopteri; order Gonorynchiformes; family Chanidae; genus Chanos; species Chanos chanos. The sequence goes on from NC_044505.1 coordinate 3,259,693, forward strand.
ACATCCTAATCATCTCATTGGTAAAATGTAGATTAGTCATAATTCTTGGTTAAAAGCTTAATGGACAAATATTATGATTAATAAGAAGAGTAAAAAGAAGAGTTTGATAATTGATAGTCTGATAAAGAAACTGTACAGTTGGAAACATAATTCATTTAGAATGTATCACTGTTAAGCATGTTGTAGCATGTTGAGGATTTTGAGACTATATTGGTTCATTAAGGTCATATGTATATGAGAGTGATTGAGTGTGTTTAGTAGAGGTCCTGTTAATATACAGGCCAGGTGTTTCGGAGACCTTGAAGGTACTGCGGATCCTAGATTCTCTCCTTGACGAAGGAGACAGCAAGTCAACCACTTTAACTCTGAAGACATCGTCCTTTTGCCTCGAGAAGGAACCTTTGTTTCCCCTGTTTCACCTGTTCACAGACCCCATCAGTGTGGTAGGACTGTGCCCACACTTTATTTTCTTTTGTTAGTCTGAGGGGTACGCCCCAAGTGGGGCAGGTTTGGAATACATTTCGACCAAAGGCTTGAAACTTGTGAACAGAGACTCAGAACTGTATCAGATTTAGTAATGCTGGCTTAGGTTGTAAATTTTTTTTTCCCTCAAAGAAGGCTTAATGCACTTCCATACTTTTACTTACCCTCAGGCTCCAGCTGTTGATTGTGTCCATCTTCTCATTTTCTGACCCCTACATATGAGTCTAGACACCGGTCTGCTGCTCTCTACTATCGGGTGCCCACTAGGTGGGTTACACTTTCATGCCTATACAGCTTTATCCACATTCATGTATTTTTTTTTACTGTATTTCTGCCTAAACAGCAGATGGCATTGGCTGTGGTAACTGCTGTCAGAAATGTATTTGATGTAAAGAGGTAAAGAAGAAATGGTAGCCGATAACTGTGCAAGCCTTTTGGAGCAGCAGCATAACCCCAAATAAAACCTGTATATTTTTATATTGTTACAGGTAAGCTGACCTTCAACTAACTGTAGTAAACCTTGAATATTCAAAGTGGTGTTAAACTTAAGTTCTAGCAATGAAAATGCACAATGTTAGTGGTTTTACTTCACTTGGTACATTGGAGCTCTGATCCCTGAAACAGCGGACCTCAGCCATTATTACTATCCAGCTTGGCTAATGTAGCTAAAGGCTAGGCTAGTTATCGGTAGCTATCCTTAGTCATGTAACGTAAGCTACGTCGTAGCTTATCTTGTACAATCGTTGTGCAAGTGAATATGTATTTTGAATTTCCTTTGTGTGCTGGTCGAAACTGAGTTTATTGTCCAGAGTGAGTCCGAGATATTTGAAGCTATCCACTATCTCAACTGTTTTGTTATTGATTAGGAAGCGGTGCTGGGGTGACAGGGTACCGATTACTATTTCTTTTGTTTTTGATATCTAGTTGGTTACGCTCACATCACTGGGTGAAGTGTGCAACGGTGTCATGGTAGTCCAGAACAGAATGGTTATCTGTGAGAAGAGCAAGAATGGAGGTGTTGTCAGAGTATTTGAGAAGTGGTGGTGGGTGAGAGGCTGGTGCAGTCATTGGTGTATAGCATGTAGAGAAATGGGCCCAGCACACAACCCTGCCGTGCTCCGGTGTGGATGATGAGTGTAGGTGATGTTGCCTGCCGTCTGTCACTGACGAGGTTGCAGAGGAGGTGGATCAGATGTGGGGGAGTGTTGAGCTGTAGTAGGTTTTGGATCATCAGGTGCCTTTGGATGGTATCAAAAGCAGACCTTTTGGTAGAGAGAAGTTCTGTGTCAGGTGATGTTGATGAACTGTGTTTGGGTGCAGAGCCAGTCAGGGTTTTTGCCATCTGGAAAACTTGTTTTGTGTTCTTGTTGCCAAATTCTTACTCTAGTTTGTTCTTGAATTTCAGTTTTGCTGTGAGAACATCATTTTTAATTTTGTGATTTGCCATCCTGAGACCAGCCCAGTCTTTGGTCCTGAAGGCTTTATGTTTCTCTTTCAGGCTCTGTTTTGTTTGAGGAGTGATCCAGGGTTTGGAATTGGGATATCTCTTTATCGTTTTGACTGGTATGGTGGTATCTGTGCAGAAGTTGATATAATCCGTAATGACAATGAAACTGTTATTCAAGTCTCCGTCAAAGATTTCCCAGTTGGTGCATGCGAGGGAGCCCTGGAATTGTGTGATGGTGTCGTCCAACCATTGTGGGGCACTATAGAATTGTGGCTTGTGATGTTTGTGACGTGTCACATGTAGTGTTTTTTTTTTTAAATGAAAAATGCTGGCCAGAGTAATTTACAGTTTTTCGGGTAGAAAAAAAGTCGCTGAGAGCGTCTTTTGTTGCCATAACAACAGGCTAGTTTTGCTAACAACAAGCAGTAAACACAATCACTTACTAGAAAATCCTAGGATTTGTCCAATTTGCCTCCAAACGGAGAGATGCATGCGTGATTGTGTCATTTTGTAGCTTGTAAAAAGAGGGCAAAAGCTCTACGGGAAGAGGCTGGAGCAGCACTTTCAAAACAAGGACTCCTCTGCTGTCTGGAATAGCTTTCAGGAAATCAACAGTTACAAGAAGAACTGTGTCCCTGTTCAGCAGAGGAGTGAGTGAAGAATTAGTGAGAGTTCCATGGCATAGGTTTTCAGCACCCTTGCTGGGATGCCGTCGGGTCCAGCGGCTAAGCTGGCACCATACGTCCTCCACTGAAAAAGGGACTGGCTTGTTGGGGTCCAGTGGGGGGAGGGCTCTCAGCTCTTTCACGCATACGTCTGTGGAGTCCTGAGTGTCAAAACAGGTGAAGAAAGTTAAGTTTGGTAGTGAGAAGTTCTGTGTTGGGTGATGTTGATGAACTGTGTTTGGGTGCAGAGCCAGTCAGGGTTTTTGCGAGATGCATGTGTGATTGTGTCATCTTGTAGCTTCTCGGTCATTGCAGAAACAACCCAAACATGTGCTCTTGTTTATAGGAGTGAAATTGGGCGTTTTCTTGCCTCCTAATGACGCAATTATGATTGCCGAATCCCCATTCAGTTATCATATGAATAGCTCTGTTTGCAACTTGGTGATTTCTGACTCAGAGACTGAAGCGTGCATGTTGTCCTTTTTATTCCCCTGACATAGTTCTACGAAATAAATTCACTTTCTAATGACATCCATTTTAAAGTAGGCAGTTGAAGGTTTTTGAGGATGTTTTTTATGTTTCTAGGACAGAAACTTGCAGGGTTTTCAAAGCAGTTTGGTGAAATTTATGTTTCATCCCACAGGTGGGAGGGCCGACTCCAGAGATTAAAGAGCTACATGCTTGCATTGTATTTTTGCCTCACTTGGAAGTAGCTTTTGGTAATAGCATCTAGTAAATGAATAAATCTAAATGTAAATGCAGACACACTCAGTAACTACATCAGCCTCTGAGATGACACAAGCATCTTAAGAAAAGCATTCACCAAATTCAACAACAATAAACCATGGTTTACAAATGAGGTGAGGAGTCTGTGCAAAATTAAGGGGGTGACATATGGGAGTACCAAATTACAACTGAAGAAAGCCATAAAAAGAGGGCAACACCTCTATGGAAAGAGGCTGGAGCAGTACTTTCAAAACAAGGACTCCTCTGCTGTCTGGAGTAGCTTCCAGGAAATCAACAGTTACAAGTAGAAAGCCTCCGTACTCGGCAGCTGACAGATGCCTCGTCCGAGACCTACTGAATGAGTTTCACTGCGGGTTTGAAAAACAAAGGAGGAACAGCAACCACTGCTCTACATACATCACCATATGTTTCTCCACCTCACCATCCCCCTCTTCAGATTTACCAGACAGCTCCCCGACATGACTGACTCTTAGCTCCCACCCCCACCCTTCCCTTCCTTACACCCCAACACTACACTGATCAACTACCCAAAGTGTTCGCTGACCTGTTTAATTTGTGTCTATGCCAGTGCAGAGCTCCTGCTTGTTTCAAATCCTCTAGCATTGTACCACTCCTGAAAAAGGACATCGTAACCAGTCTGAAAGACTATGGACCAGTCATCTTAGTAGCAACCATCATGAAAGTATGTGAATACTTAGTGGTCTGCTACCTTAAAACCATCATGACCCTGCATGTAATGTTAGCATGGGCCTCTAAATTGCTTTGCAACACCTGGACTCCACTGATAAGTATGCAGGAACACTGTGTGTTGATTATACCACCATTTTCAATATGAAATTCTTCACATCAAACCATCACAGCCAAATGTTGCTGTAAAACTGATTGCAAAAATTAATTATTTATTCATATATACTTGCACGTAGTTGTACATCTATAGTAATATATCTAGGATTTTATATCTATTGATTCTGTTGATCTAATTTTATGTTTGGTGTTAGTTATGCAAAGTTGCGTTGTAAAATGAGGTAAGGTTACCCCTGAAATGCTGTGTTTCTCATAGATGTGCTTAATCTAGGATTATATTTTAGTTGTATATAACATGTCTATAACAGCCATATTTAAATATTGAAAAACAAAATGAGGCGTGTCTGGTTAATAAAATGAATTGCACATCTAAGTGGCAGTTATATGCTGAACCTCAAACACTGTCGAGATGTTTTTCATTGTCATTTTAACCCTTGTCAGCTAAAGTCAGCCTCTGTCTGGGCTACGTCTTACCTTTACAACTCAACTTCTGCTTCTGTTCCTCCAAGGAAAATGTACTTAAACCATCTACGGGCAAAAATCGTCTACAGGTAATCACTAGTTGCGTGCAAGGGGTAGGATCAATTGCTGATGTGTCTAAATGGAATGTTTCACATAAGCCGTGCTATCTAGGCAGCTCACTAGGTTTCTGAACACACTGATTGTATCAAGTTAAGGACACAAATTAATACAAATAAATAAATTCATCAATATATGCAGCTTAACTTCGTTAAGCATCGTTAATACCAAACATTCTCTTTTGTTCTGTTACATGAGCACACAGCCTTCTGATGGCCAGACTTCAAAGCCATTTTTATGTCAGAACGGGTGTTTCAAGAGATTAATCAAGAGATTCAAGAGAATAATCAAGTTGCATAGGCCTCCCCATGTTTATTTCTATTACAAAATTGTGCAAAGCATTTTTTCAAGCATCCTGGGAGCAGAGAGTAACAGAAAACATTGTCACAACAACATTGTAACTCACTTATGTGAGCAGCATAATGGTTGAAAAAGACTGGACTTTGAACCACAAATGCCAAAAGTAAGTAAACTCTGTAGAACCTTGGCTAGGTTTGCCATCTAACAGCAAACTGGGAATCTTGTCTTTAGACATGCACAGGTTTAATAACACAGCAGATAATTAAACAAAAAAAAGGTGAATCTTACTGAGTTGTCATGCACTAACACATGTGACTGCCGTGGAGCCTACATTTGTCTGAGATGATATGGAACACAGTGATGCACAGAAAGATGGCCACAGTTTTAAATGGCAACACTGTTTTCCAACTGCTTAGGGTCTAAGTAAATGTATGGCAGTGGAAGATCCCGGTTCCTCTTATCAATTTCACTGGAGAGAGATTTCAGGTCCTCCTGAAACTTTTCAATCATCTGGAGGGGTGTCTTTTCACTGAACAGATCCTCTGGATAATATCCAAGTGGGTGCTGCCGTTTTTATCAATGGAAATGATATATATGTAGAATTAATTTGAAAATCATTCAGTGTAGAAAGTATAACATTTTATTTTAAAAATCTCATTTGGGACTTACAGGGAATGAAGAAGCCTTGCTTAGAAGGTACAGTGTAGCCATTGCGTTTACTGTAGTTCCGATAACTGGCAGTGTGTCAAAAATGGAGTCCTTTGCTGAGCCTCCTTTTTTAGTGGGAGGTGGACGCCTTAGCGCACTGGGATGATTGGGCATCCATCCACCAAAGTCGAACTGAAAAAGGTCATAAGATGAACTTTAACTTTTTCCACTGACACAAATGCAGATCAGGAATTTGTGTTTTCTCTCAGAAATAGGAAGGCTTAAGACTGAATAAAAAAACCTGTCCATTGTTGACAGAGCCGTGTTGGGCCGATGCTGCGAAGATCACCATGGTAACAAACTTGACGAGTTCATCCACAGTCTTGAATGATGGTATTCCTCCATCTGTGGAAGATGATATTTCCATCAGTTATTTCAGTAAATAACTTTGCTATCATACTCTCCCCTTCATTTAACCGAAATTGACATACAATTTGTCCTTATATCATGTTCAGCTTTCTCCTGGAAGCCATACTTATGTATCTCTCCAATGCAGGGATGTTACAGTCAACAACTTTCCTCTCAAACTCCCCCCCTCATTTTCAGTAATTAACTGTCATACAGTTTTTGTCACTGTACTGTACCTTTCTCCAGGAAGCCATACTTATGTATGTCTCCAATCCAGCATTGCAGCTCAGTGTCTTTGACGACATCATTATTGGACTTGTAGTAGTATCTCACCACACCGTCAACATACCTGTAAATGTAAAAGAAAAGAGGATCAGATATTGTGGGAGAAATAAGCTTATATTAAATCATTATTGTAACACACCTGTTGATGATGTTCCACAGCTTGAGGCCGTCGTCTCTGTAGTAGTAGTTTGGAATGTCCTCCACACCACGAGCCTTGATGTCATCAGGCAGACACACAGAACTGTAGGTTAAGGTGGAGGCTGCTCTCTTCAGTAACATTGGCAAGCCCTCGCTCCCTAAGGCAGTGCTCTGAAAGTAAAGAGTAGGTGAGAAGCTGGAATATTAAGCAGTATATTCCATGGTCTAACAGGTATTTACTCCGTACCTTAGCAAATCCTCCTTCCGCTGAAATAAGCATTCCTCGAGCCAAGATGTTGATGTGGAGCGTGTAGCGGGTATGGGGTGACAGGAGCTGAGGAAGTCATGCAAGACAACCAGTAATGAAAAAGATAATCTTTGAAATTTTATCTTACTGACACAGTGGTGCATACCTTAAACAAATCTTTCAAAACTTCATTTGCTTACTGACAGAAGCTACTGTTACCTTGAATAAGGGGTGCACTGCAGGGAAGTTGCGCAGGGTTGCTAAGGCAAAGACCTCAGCTATCAGGTGACCACGTAGGAGATGGAAGTGCAGTGAATGTTCACTGAATTCAGCATTCCGCACAAAAGTTTTGGCCAGGAGCCAATCAGATTCAGAGTCTGAGGGGAGAAAGATGGGGTTCTCCTCTCCTGGCTCCTGCTTCAGCTGTTTGGAAATGAGAGAAATGAATGTGGAAGGGACCCTCATCATAAAGAGAATTTAACAGTACTTAGGTGCCCTTACCTGTATGGCAATGGGCAGAAGCTTGCCCTCAGGGTTACTGAAGAGTAGGCACAGGGGGGCTGTAATATGTTGTTGTTCTTTATGAAGTACATTTCCAGGTAGACCATCCAGCCGCTTGTAGTCACAGATAAAGATGTTTCCATTCTGTTTGATTTGGAATGCATAAGGAAGGAGCAAATGAGAGAATGAGTAAAAGCTGAAGTGTTTTGGTAGATGTTCATCAAAATGATTAATCTCTTTACCTTCATCTCATTTTTTAAGCTGCTCCCAGTAGGTAAAAAGGCTTTGACCATGTCTTCAGTGACAGGGAACTTTTTTGGCAACTCTGAGCATTTTTGGATCATCATGGGGTTCATGCCATTCAGAAGCTGGTAGCCAAAAAACTCATCCTCTCTCCAGTGTTGCCGAACATATTCTACGGGAGTGGACAGATGAAAACATAGGTCAGCTTCTAGTCAGAGAGACCAAGAGGAGAGGAAATTTGAGTTTTGCAGTACCATAGATGTCTGTCCTCCGTTCAGTATAGACAAGATTAAGATCCTCAAAATTAGTCCATGGCTCCTTCCTATCAGCAAGAGCTTGGAGCTTCAGCTTAATGAGTCTGCATGAAACCAAGATAAGCACAGACAATTATTACACATGATCCTAAATGGAAGGACCACAGTTCACAACAATGACGTTCGTGCAAATTTGTGAAAGACTTTGAGAAAATCACAAAGACCTTTAATCAAGATCCACTAAAGCAGTGCACATTTTAGACCCTAAACCTTAACCTGAACTTACTCAGCTAATGAGGGACTTGATAATTAGCTGATGAGTTGAATCAAATGTGTCGTATGATAAGACATAAGATGTGCATTGCTTTGGCTACCAGGACTGAGAAAGAACATTGTGCAAGTTATTTGTGGGGTTATTTCATTAAACAACAATGGCACTTCACATCTGGATTGGAAACGTACGCAGACAGTTGACTGCTCTGGAACTCAGTTTCCTTTGTGAATGAGAATCTGATGTCCTCAGGCAAAGTGCCCGGACTGTCCGCCTTCACTTTATAGGGTACTCCTTGTGCATGTAGTTGCCACCTGTGAGGTCAGAGCAAAAGTTTTAAGATCAGGAGAGACCATGAAGTAGACAAATTTGTCTCTGTGTACAATTGTTTTTGCACTTTAATTCACCTGAATGCAGCAAAGCGTTTTTTGATTTCCTCATTCCGATGTTCTTTGGTTATGTCATTGGTTTCCTTAAGTATTGTCTTGGCTTAAGAGAAAAAGCAGCAAAGTTTAAGTTCTGGCAACCCATAACACAGGTAAAATAAAATATGGCAAGTACATGGTTTTGAAGATGAATCTACCAAGGGCATCTCTGAAAACCAGCTTCTCGTCACCAGTAAACCAGCGGTAACATGGGAACAGGACCTTGTCGCCCTCGGGTGTAGCCACAATAACTTTGGAACAGAACCAGTCAGCCTCTCCAAAATCAAAGAGAGGTTTGACTTGAAGTTCCAGGAGTAAGAGAGTGCCTATGGAGGCTGGGCAGTTTATTTCAAATTTGTTTACCTGCAGAGGGATATAACATTTAACAGTTTATCAGACTAACCACTGGGAAAATCTTTATCAATAGATATTAAGCAATAGATAATAGATAAAAGCAATATCAAGCTTCTTGTCGATAGGGATTCTTGTCTCTACTAACCAACCTACATCTTTGCAACTCAAACTTTATCAGCCACATTTTACTGAAAAAGAGTTCACCGGAAAGAAGATTTCTGATCTCATACCGATCCACGCCAAAAGCCTCCCAGTGAGGAGAGGTCTATGCTTTCAGTATTTCCTTTAGTGCCTATCAGCTTGACAATGATTCTGTTTGTAGTTCCAGCATCCTTTATGTCTCCTGTGAATACTTCAACTTGGTAACTCATTGTTGATGTTCACTCACTGCTAAAAGAAAAAAAAGAGAGATTAGGACATCTGCATGTTTTTGCTGACACATACAATATTTTCATAATAGCATTTACACTTACCACACAGATCTTCACTGATATAGTGATTCAGTCACAAGTTGGTGGTGTGTAAAAGCACGTTTTTATTTTTTACAGTACCTTAGTGGGTCTATTATGTGTGAAGGTGCCGGTTATTGCTGCATTTTATACTAACAGCAAGGCTGGTTGTTGTTAAACAGCTCAGATAGTCACACCCTAGTACACACCCTGAATTGCATATATAGTCCAAATAAACTGACACCTCAGCAGAAGTTAAAAAATGTTTTTCTGACATTTCTTAGTATTGTAAGAATACAGTCTTTTTCTTCAGTTTACTCTGATGGTCTAATATGCAGTACAGATCTTGCATATAAATAACATTACCTTATTTAGCACAGCTATTTTATTTTCCACTTTAACCACGCAGTTGCACAGTTCATTCCAGCTGCCAGTGTTTGCAAATGACGGGAAAGTCCCTAAATGTTGTTAAACACTGTTGGCTATAAAACAAATCTGAATGTAATTTGGCATATATAAAACATACACTTTTATTAAGACTTTAAATGGGTTTTTATATGGGTTTGGGTTTATATTTAAACAGCTTTCCTAGAACACAAAAGGATGAATTTGAATGCCTGTGGTCAATTGTATGTACTCTGAGCACATATAGAGCAGCCATTGTGTTCACTGTGGTACTGATGTCTGGGTGGACGAGTAATATTATTAAAGTCCCCTTCAACTAACCCGCAGAGATATGCAGTGTGGAAGGCAGTTGGATGAGACATGGATCATGAATGTTAAGTGGACCCCTTGGATCTGAAGGACAGCACAACTACATTCTGTCCTCCTGTCTGTCCACATGCCTTCCTCAGTGCTGATGTTCCAGAGCTATGGGCCATTGTCTCCGTAGTGGGAGCTACAGCGGTAGTCCGGACGATGACTCTTGATGCCACAGGAAGCTGTAGGTTAGGGATGAGGTTGCATTCTTTAACAGCTTCCCCCATGACCCCATTTGTCCTCCCCTCCTGACCAAAGGCATTGTTCTCTAAGATAAATTAGATATTTTAGGCATCTTCAGTGGGAGCAACTAATGAGATATACCCATATGTGGACAAAGTACACAACCCCATTACTTGAGTCACAGTATAGATACTCCTGGTCAGATATTACTCCAATACAAGTAAAAGTTATTCAGTTAAATTTTTACTTGAGTTTAAGTACTGGAGTACTTGCTTTTAAAAATACTTAAGTATTCAAAACTACATTATTCTTTTTACTGTCAACACATTGTTGTATTGTTGCTACAATCCATTTACAGGACCAATTGACTATGAAACAACCTACAAAATGCACTGACTTAACTTGTAGAACCCGTAGAATGAAAAGCTTGTGGAATATGCTACAAAGCCTGCAGAAACACAGCTGAATCGAATGCTTCCTCTATAAAAGACAGTGTGTAGCTTCAGTTAAATAGGCCCTAGGTTAACTCAGATGGGCCTTTAAAAGGATAATAATGTCATAATGTTGTGGGCTATGTTAATTTTACTTCTACTACATAGAATTGCCTGAAATGTGAAACACCTGGATGACCCTCATCACCGCTTGACCCCCACCTTACCCTATACCTTATTGTATATGTCATTAATGACATATACCTCATAAAGGCTGTGGATTGCCTCTAGTATGAGAGATTAGGAGCTCAGAGTTTAGAGAAGACAAGTGTTATGCTAATTCTTCTTTTTGCGATCATTACTTTAGGATTATCACTGAAGTTAAAACACCATTAATAATGAAAAATTATAATACAGACTAGGAGTACTACAACATGTAGTTTTCCAGTGTCCGAGAAATCTTAGGCTACATAAACTTGCTTGTATAAGCAGTGTTTTCCTAATTCACCTGATTAGATTTCTGACATTAGACTATATGGATGGTGAGTCTTCAGATGAGTTGGGTTCATTTTAAAATATTAACATAAACATGTGAAGCATGCCTGTTAAACCTGTATGTAGAATTTGTGACATTAGAGATACCAATAATGTGGTGTGTTAAGATACAGCACAGCAGTAAATATGCAAAACAAAATGTTTTCGTGATATTCAAAATGATTTGGTACAACCTGACTTGTCAACAGTGTAATGTTAACAGAAATTTTTGTGACTATTGTATTTATTCATGCTTCTTTGGTAAAACTGTAACACACTTTATCTGCCGATGTGGCTATGATGACTTATCTGGGATCTCTTACTTAGCACTTTGAAAAACAAAGCATGCAAGTGGTCTCAGTGTCAAGACTTCTTGCCAAACTTGAGATCTGGCATGTTGCAACATCATCTGTTTCCTTAAAGATAACTACACAGGAGGATCTGGCATAGATAGTGGTACCCATTAGGCAATAATGAGTTTGTACATATTACGGGTCCCAGAGCTGGTTACCGCAGTAACAAAAATGAAACCTGTATAGCACTTTGAAAAACAAAGCATGCAAGTGTCTCAGTGTCAAGACCTCTTGCCAAACTTGAGATCTGGCACTTTGTAACCTCATCTGTTTCCTTCAAGATAATTACACAGGAGGATCTGACATAGATAGTGGTACGAATGAGGCAATAATAAGTTTGTACATATTACGTGTCCCAGAGCAGATAAAAAAACAGGAGCAGTGAGGACAAGGTGCATCTCGTTCATTCCAGATTCCTTCTCTGGTTGTTTTATTAAAGAACTCAAAACAATGTAAACACAACACATTTCTGCCTCATGCATCTCAGTTCTTTTTGTTTCGTGCAGTTCCTTGCCTACTTTCACTGCGGTCCATCACTAGATTCAATATTCTTTCAGCATCAATAAAGCAAACATTCACTCTAATCAGACACCATTTCTGTGATAAACACATTTCTGTTGACTTTTATATTCAATATACATCTTTAGAAATTAAAGTACCTTTTTCAGAGTATGCGGTTGGTTGACACACTCATATTCACATCCAGTGTAATTCTAAATAATTTACATTGTTCCTTTATCTATATCAAACTTCACATTAAGCTTCTGTAATAATTCCAGGCCACTGAAATGTATTAACCAGAAAATGCTTATATTACATGTTTGAATGATATACTTAGCAAAACAGACTTAGGTGTAACTAACAACCGATATTCAGTTTACTTCCCTCAGCTGTTAATTTTCACAAAGTGCATTGTGCGTCAATTCTAAATATCTCAGTAAATAATATGTAACATTAAATATGTGAAACAATAAATATCTGAAACATTAAATATGTGAAACAATAAATAGTTTAAACATTAACAGTATGCAGGAGCCCTTAGAAACACTATCACCGTTAACTGAATTTGTCAGCTTACTGTAGTAACACAAAACGGCGTCACCTTAGGAAAACTTCGACAGGACAGACTTACTTTTATACTTATCAAATTTGCAACAACACTCTAAACTTTTAGCACAGTCCTGTTAATAAAGTCTGACCGTATGAGGTAGATCATTATGATTTATTTGCAGTTTATCGACCTGTATTAAACAGGTGAAAAAACAGGAGCAAGAAGGACACGGTCTGGTTCATCCCAGATTGCCTCTGAGGAAAACATGGAAACGGACACTCACCGATACCCTGAAGCAACTAAAACGAACAGAAATGTTCCACTTCACTGCTTCCTAAAAAAAGTATCCCTCGCCCCATTAGTACAATGGCAGTTAGTTCGGATTTCACGGTTATCACCGAATGAATGGGCTTTTTTTTTTTCTAACTACAAACATACATGTACACAATAACCAAAAATTATTAGTGTAAAAATTACTATCAAGCTACATCCCATAAATATGGTCACACTATTTCAGGTGCGCCACATACAGTAACTAGCAGCTACCCCTGTGCCTGTGTGAGATGGACTTATTTAAACCCATAACATCAAAGAAAAAGTTTGCAGTGCAAATGAGCACAGAGTACATTTACTTTTCATGGGCCAGTAAAACAGTTGCAAAACTTTAATTTCAGACATGGCACTATAGCTTCAGAAACTTCAAAGGAAGCTTCAGAAGTTTTAGAAATCTTTACACCATCATGTTATTACTGGGAACTCAGAATTTTGTCAGTCGAATAGGATTTGGCTGTTCAATACGATGATTCGATTATTCGTTCCTTTTTTCTTTCATATAGACTATCTGAAACACGTGTGCTGTCAAGCTCTTATAGCCTTTTTTCAAATTTCACTTTAAACATTGAAAACAACATGCAGCCTAAATGAATAAACAAATGAAACGGTTCAAAATAAATTCACAGCATCGCCCACAATGAAATAATGACCTCTCGTCTTCAACAGGATAAGATCATTAGGCTACTGTATAATTTGTCTTCAGTCACTTTTTAAATGGCTGCCTAACTATGCATCTTACCCGTTTCAAGTGGTTTGACATGTTCGATGTTGTTGAATGATAAGCGAATTCTTGCATACAGAGTTTGCATTTAACTTTTGTAGGGCTGTCCTTCAAAATTTCAAAATGACGCCATACTTTAGACTTTTTCCGAGACATGGTTATAGCTAGCCTAGTTTAGCAACCACTCCACATCAGGTTTCAGATTCTTTCATCAGTGTATGTTGTCACATGGATTTCTTTTAAGCCAGCTAGCCCTGCTGGAATATAAAAATATACGTATGATTCCTCTTAATTATAATTCCTCATTGAAATGTTATCCCTGTGCATTTTTGTAAGCTTCAATCTGTTTTATCCTATTATTGTAATGCACTCTGACTGACCAAAAAGAAAAAAAAAAAACACGACTGCTTGACTTGAAGAATTTCAGTCAACTGATGGGTCTCTGACAGATGATTCGACTCGTTGACTCTCAGGGGGCAGCCCTATGATCTTCACTGCATCTGTACAATGCATCTGTACAATGTATCTCATCTTTTTTTTTTAAACAAACAAACAATTTACTGTACAATACAGCTGAACTGGAAATTATTTCTACTCCATTTGCACCCATTAAAGAAAATCTATCCCTATGAGAAAACACTGCTCATACTGTTAGGATATTTGAAATACACGTGAAAGAATAAGTAAGATACCGTTACGACAAGCAGAATTACTTTTTCATATGTACTTTAATGAATACCAAACCAGCTTTGAACAATTTACAAATACCTGAATCCAACTTTATTACATTTGTTTGAGGTGTCTAGAAAGATTGGTTGTTTTGCCGCCCTTCGTACAAACTGTTTCTTTGCAAACTTGCAAATGACGTTGGATTGATTCACGTCAGATCTGGCAAATCTGAATCATCTCAAGGCAACTGAAGTGGGGCCATTTATCAGAATCAACTTCTGTCTTTAAGTCCAGGCACTTGCAATTTCAAGACTGGACTATAGGAATTCTCTTCTGGCAGGTCTACTGGCATGTGCTCCTAGATCGCTCCTAAATGCTGCGGCATGTCTGGTCTTCAGTCAACGGAAGCAAGCACACCCCTCATCATCTCCCTCCATTGACTCGTGGTATCTGCCTGCATCCACTTAAACTCCCTGATGCGTGCTTTCAGATCAACCAGTGGAAATGTGGCCTTCATACATCGGATCACTCATTAGGAGTTGTGTTTCATTCTGCCCACAGTTGGCCCCCTGAAGTTTCTACGTGCGTCTGTCTAAAGGTCAGATGGACCCCTCCAGGAAAGTATTTGCTGTGCTCGCTCTTTCGGAATACAGACAATTACAGAGCAAATATGAGGTCCACCTCAAAAACATTGAAGATGAAGCAAGAAGGCGACAAAGGTATGTTTGTTTTGTCTTCTTTCAATGTATTTCATTGTGTAAAAAATGTTTTGGCTTCGTCTGAATCGGTCATTCCGTGACCGGTACACAAAGGGCAAGGGGCTCTTCAAAAGTAGTAACGTTATTTTCTTCCAGTGACAGATTGGCCGGTCATGCTGGACATGGATGACTATACTTTTGCGTGCCATTTTCGAGTCTCCAAGCCACAGTTTGAATATCTCATGACGATTGTGGGAGAGCAGCATGAAAAAGGAGCATAGCCAAGGTATACCACCAGTCCCTATGACAAAGAAGGTGCTAATGTTCCTGTGGTACATGGCCAGTCAGAACAGCTGTAGGGAGATTTCGGACAAGTTTGACGTGTCACAGTAATCAGCACACAGGATCATCCTTGGAGTGCTCAACATCATTTGCACAATGGGACCAACCTTTGCGTCTGCATCTGCTGCTGCTTTCCATCACCTCTGTGGCCTCCGTGGTGTCATTGGCGCAATTGTTGGGTGCCACATCAGGGTGCAGAGGCTACACATAAGAGGAGGAGACTACATGAACAGGAAATCATTCTACTCCGTCCTCCTTCAGGTGATTGTAGATGAGAGGGAGCGATTCATCGACATTTTTGCTGGACCATCAGGCAAGGTTCATGATGCCAGGATGTTGAGGTCCTCCAACTTCTACACAACATGGCAGGAGAAGATGGGTGACTACAGCTTGCTGGGAGACAGTGCGTACATTGGACAGGCCTTCCCATTCGTCATCACACCTAAGCGTGACAATGGGGCTCTCAAAGAAGCAGACCAGCTGCAAAACTCCAGGATCAGCCGTGGGAGGGTGGTTGTTGAGCAAGCCTTCGGGAGGATGAAGTGCAAGTGGAGGCATCTACGAGATCTGCAGAACACCTTTATTGGTGCTGTGGTGATGATCATCATGGCAGCCTGCTTTCTACACAATATGTGCATCGGTACATCAGAGATGTGTCTGGAACACCCACAAGGCTGCCCAAGACAGGAAGACGAAAATGAATAGACTGCCCTTCTGTGTGAAGTGCTTGGACTTTTCAGAAAACACCATGCTACGTAATCATGTACCCTGCTCACAGTGCTCACCTATGTTACTATAAGGCCAGTCTTAATCTTAAGGTGCCTCAAATCCCTTCTGGGCAGACTTCAGCTGAGCTAGCGTCTCCTCATGGCACCACTGACTGGCTTCCTCCAAGTCCCGCAAGAACTGCATCAGTTTGTCATCCACCCTCTGACATTTGCAAGGAGGCGTCGGTGTCGCAGCTGGCGTTCTGGATGGGCTGGATGCTGTGTCTGTGAAATCAGTGCCACTGCTTCAGTGCCCAACAACTTCAGGTCTACGGATCTCAAGGCCTTCTGCTGTGCCAACAACTGGGAAGACAACGTCGTGTTGCCCTCCCAGAAGGTCATCCATCTCAATATAAAACTGAAAGTGAATGGTGCCCTTCCTTGTAGTCCTATTGTTGTCTTTAACTTTCTGGTATCTGTCAATCAGGGTGTTCCACTTCCTGGGGACCTTGTCTGGGCAGAAAGACTGTCCAAAATGGTTCCCCAACTTCTTATTCGACTTTGCCTGTCAGGGTTCCTGCATGAACTATTTTCTCTGTTGTGCCCCTGCTGGTCATGTCTGGTGTAAGCTGTCTTTTGTTTTTGGTTTTGTCATGTGCTTTTGTTTATTTTGGTTTTCCATGTGCTCTGGCCCTGCCCCTCACTTATTGTGTCATTGTGCTCACCTGTCTCTCATTGATGTTGTAATTAGTCTGTCTATTTAAACCCTGCCTGTTCTACCCTTTGTTTGTCAGTTCGTACCACTTTCCTCAGTGTGTCGTTCCAGCTGGATTGCATATGTCATCACTTTGCTGTCTGGTTGAGCAAGAGAGTGGGGAACGGCAGTGTGGGAGACTCGGGCTCCAGGCATTTTGTGATGAGATGAGGAGGGTCTTTGATCATTCCCAGCATGGGAGAGAGGCCGCCAGAGAGTTGCTGAGAATCCGGCCGGGAATCCGCCCAGTTTCGCACTCTTGCCACCACGACCGACTGGAATAAAGGGGCCCAATATGATGCCTTTCTGAGCGGTTTGTCCGAGGCCATTAAGGATGAGCTAGCCACCCGTGAGCTACCAACTGGCTTTCAGGATCTGATAGATTTGGCCATACGAATCGACAACTGCATGAAGCAACGTCGTCAGGAGTGGATTACTGACGGAGCACGGGGCCCCTCCAGGTGTCATGTGTTCACTCGCCAGCCTGAATCAGGGTCGTCTTTGCCAAGTCATCTGTCACCATCGACTGTCACTCCAGAGCCCATGCAGGTCAACCGTGCCCGTCTGTCCATCTCAGAGAGACAAAGGAGGATCAGCACCAATTCATGCTTGTACTGTGGCCAGCCCGGCCACTTTGTGTCCACCTGTCCAGTAAAAGCAAAACACTCACCTGTGAACAGGGGATTACAGGTGAGCGATACTCCGCTTTCTCGGCCCTCTACCACAGGTACTCTCTTACCAGCTTACCTTGTCACTGATGGCCATAGACACATTATTTCAGTGCTCATCGACTCTGGGGCGGAGGGGAACTTTATGAATGCAGGTCTGGCCGCTCGACTTGGCATCCCTTCCACTCCGCTGCAGTACCCAATGGAGGCCAATGCACTAATGGGAGTAAGGCTTGCTTGGATCACTCACACAACAGCTCCAGTGAGGCTTCTCATTTCTGGCAATCACTGGGAGAACATTGTATTTCATTTGATTGATTCACCCCAGACATCTGTTGTTTTAGGCCATCCCTGGCTTGCTCAGCACAATCCCCACATTGACTGGTCCCATAACAAGGTTTTAGAATGAAGCTCCTTCTGTTCGAATCACTGCCTCCGTGCTGCTCAGGCTCCTTCAACCCCGGTTCCCTCGTCTCCAGAGGAGCACCCTGACCTGTCCTCAGTTCCCCCTGAATATCGGGACCTCAGCATGGTGTTTAGCAAAGCACGAGCCACTTCTCTGCCGCCTCACTGTCCTTATGATTGAGTCATAGAGCTCCTTCCAGGGACTTCACCACCCAGAGGCCGCTTTTACTCCCTCTCGCCACCAGAGACGGAAGCCATGAACAGGTACATACAGGAGCTGGCATAATTCGCCCCTCTTCTTCCCCAGCAGGGGCGGGGTTCTTCTTTGTCGGCAAGAAGGATGGGTCTCTCTCCGTCCCTGCATTGATTACAGAGGCCTCAATGATATCACTGTGAAGAACCGCTACCCGCTACCCCTGATGTCATCTGCTCTTGAGTTGCTGCAAGGTGCCACAGCCTTGTCCAAGCTTGATCTCCGTAACGCCTACCATTTGGTCCGTATAAGGGAGGGAGATGAGTAGAGGACTGCCTTCAATACACCATCAGGCCACTACGAGTATTTGGTTATGTCGTTTGTTCTCAAGTTCAAGTTCAAGTTCAAGTTTATTTAGAGCCCAATATCACTGTTTACAGTCTCAAAGGGCTTTACAGGCCACAACAGTCAAATCAAAATATGACGGCACCCTCTGACTTAATCCTCATGGCGGGCAAGAAAAAACTCCCCAAAAACCCAAGAGGGAAATGGGAAAATGGAAGAAATCTTGAGGAGGACCACAGAGAGAGGAGACCCCTCCTTGGCCAGACAGGTGTGCAATAGGTGCCGACCACGTGGGCAGTTACAATTGAAAGTAAATTCGGGCATGAACAAAGGGGATGGCGATGTAGACAGGAGGCTGACGGGGGATGGAAGATGATAACACCAGGATGGATCAGTCCACAGGGCGGGAGGAGTCAGGATCACTGGTGTCTCAGGAGTAGCATGTGTGGCTCGACAGAGAGAGAGAGAGAGAGAGAGAAAGAAAGAGAGAGAGAGAGAGAGACACACATTGTTAGATGTTCATTTCCACATAATGGTTAAGGTAGATTGTGTGTGCCGAGTGCAGGCAGGGACTCCAGCAAGACTGACTAGTACAGCATAGTTAAAAGGGAGAGCTAGAAGGTAATATGGACATGATGGCACTCTGGGACACAAGGCGGCCACCCGCTCCACAGTCAACAAACCTGAGTGAACATGTTAGAGTGGGGGGGCGACAGCATCCAAACATCCCAGTTCACCAAACAATCTATGCCCGAGAACCCTCCAGATCTGCTCCTTTGCCTAGTAAAGAGCTATTAGCAAAAGGCTTGGCTAAACAGATAAGTTTTCAGCCTTGACTTAAACATAGAGACTGTGTCTGAGTCTCGAACATTAATTGGGAGGCTATTCCATAACTGTGGGGCACTGTAAGAGAAGGCTCTGCCCCCTGCTGTAGCCATCATAACTCGAGGTACCAACAAATAGCCTGCACCTTTTGATCTAAGTAGGCGTGGTGGATCATAAAAGACCAGGAGTTCGCGAAGGTACTGTGGCGCAAGACCATTTAATGCTCTATATGTTAATAGTAAGATTTTATAATCAATATGAGATTTGACTGGGAGCCAGTGCAGTGTGGATAGGGTAGGGGTAATGTGATCATATTTTTTGGTTCTAGTAAGAACTCTGGCTGCTGCATTCTGAACTAACTGTAGCTTATTTATACACCTATTAGAACATCCAGACAGTAAGGCATTACAGTAGTCTAACCTAGAGGTAATGAAAGCATGAACCAATTTTTCAGCATCTTGAAATGACAATGCATTTCTTATCTTTTTTAAATTTTAAGATGAAAGAAGGCTATCCTGGTAATATTATCTACATGAGCTTCAAATGAAAGACTGGGGTCAATAATTACACCAAGATCTTTTACTGCCTGATGAAAGAGAAAGGCCATCCAGAGTAACTATGTGATCGGAAAGCTTACTCTTAGCTGCATGTGATCCTAGTACAAGTACTTCTGTTTTTTCAGAGTTGAGTTAGAGGAAGTTCGTAAGCATCCAGTGCCTAATATCCTTTAGACATTCCTCAATTTTATTAAGTTGGTGTCTCTCGTCTGGCTTCGCTGAGACATACAACTGTGTGTCATCAGCATAGCAGTGGAAGCTAATACCGTGTTTACGAATAACATTACCTAGAGGTAGCATATATAAAGAGAAAAGCAGTGGGCCTAAAACAGAACCTTGCGGGACTCCAAACTTTACCTCAGTATGTGCAGAGGACTCACCATTTACATCAACAAACTGATAACGATCAGTCAAGTAGGATCTAAGCCATAAGAGGGCCGTTCCCTTAACTCCAACAACATTTTCTAGTCTATCAAGGAGAATGGTATGATCAGCGGTGTCAAAGGCTGCACTGAGGTCAAGCAGCACAAGCAAGGAGACACAAACCTGATCAGAGGCGAGTAAGAGGTCATTTGCAACTTTAACCAGTGCTGTCTCTGTGCTGTGATGAGGCCTAAATCCTGACTGATACAGTTCATGGATGTTATTCTTATGTAAGTATGAGCATAACTGCTGTGCTACAGCCCTTTCTAGGATCTTGGAGATAAAGGGGAGGTTAGATATTGGCCTGTAGTTGGACAACCAACAGGGTCAAGGTCAGGTTTTTTAATTAGGGGTTTGATAACTGCTAGTTTAAAAGATTTAGGTACATAGCCAGTATTAAGGGAGGAATTGATTATTTTTAGAAGCGGTTCGATGACTACTGGCAGTATCTGCTTAAGGAAACGTGTAGGTAAGGGATCTAGTACACAAGTTGGTGATTTTGATGAAGAAATTAGTGAGGTCAATTCGGTCGCCTGAAGGGGAGTAAAACATTCTAATCGCTGATCTGATATAGTTATATTGTTATCTACAGTGTTAGTGATCAACTTATCTGTTTTAAAATTTATAGCCTGGATTGTTTGCCTGATATTTTCAATTTTGCTGTTGAAAAAATTCATAAATGCGTCGCCACTGAACATTGATGGTGTGCCTGTTTCCGAGGTGCTCTTTTTCCCAGTTAGTTTTGATACGATATTAAATAAAAATCTAGGATTATTTTTGTTGTCTTCTATTAGGGTGGAGAGATACATTGATCTAGCGGCACTAAGAGCTTTTCTATAGCTCAGGAGGCTCTCCTTCCATGCTAACTGGAATACTACCAATTTAGTTTGGCGCCATTTACGTTCTAATTTTCGAGTGGTAAGTTTTAAGGCGCGTGTGTGCTCATTATACCAGGGAGCTAGTTTTTTCTCTTTGATTATTTTCCTTTTAAGTGGGGCCACATTATCTAAGGTGTTGCGGAATGTTAACTCTAAAGATTCAGTTGCCTGATCAAGTTCTGTGGGGTGTGACATTGTTCCAGTCAAAGTTGACAACTCTGGGAGATTATTGATAAAGTTCTGCGTAGTAGCTGGCGTAAACGTACGTTTATTATGATAGCGTGGCGAGCTGCATATATTATTACTAAGAAACATTTTGAATGAGATAAGATAATGATCTGAGATAGCTTCAGATTGTGGAAATGTGACTATACTTCCTACATTTAATCCGAGTGTTAGTATAAGATCAAGGGTGTGGCCACCATTATGAGTGGGCCCTATGACCGTCTGATTAATCCCTACTGAATCTAGAATGGACACGAACGCTGTTCTCAGAGGGTCCTGTGGGTTATCAGAATGAATGTTAAAGTCTCCGACAATTAGAGCTTTGTCTAAAGAAATAACAAGGTTTGAGATAAAATCTGCAAATTCACAGAGGAATTCAGAGTACGGCCCAGGCGGTCTATAGATAATAATTACTGTGATAGATTGGTTATTTTTTTTGGCTACATATGTTATGTTTGTATAAAGAACTTCAAACGCATTGAATTTATGTAGAGGTTTTGTATGATGCCTAGGTTATCATTGTAAATAACTGCAACGCCTCCTCCTCTGCTAGTTAAACGAGGCTGGTGTATATAACTGTATCCAGGAGGACTAGCTTCATTTAATGCGACGTACTCATTTGGTTTGATCCACGTTTCTGTTAAACACAGTACATTAAACTCCTGATATGCATAACTCCTATATACATTTTCATATAGGTCGGGGAACATACACAGTCTCAATATAGTTTAACCTGGGTGACGACTCTGTGCAGCTAGCAGACGGTCGGTTTAGCCTGTTTGCCTGCTCCCTGGCCTTGGCTCTGGACTGTCACGGATTAACTGTTCTGAGACTATGCGCTATGTTACAAGAAATGAGAGCAGCACCTTCCTGAGTGGGATGGACACCGTCCCGCCCTAAGAGGCCAGCCTTGCCCTCAAAACTATTCCAATTGTCTATAAAGCCCACATTGTTGTCAGAGCACCACCTGGACATCCAGCAGTTCAGCGACCATAACCTGCTGTAAGCTACATCGCCCCGCCGGATTGGGATGGGGCCAGAGCATATTACTGCATCGGACATCGCCTTCGCTAATTTACACACCTCTACGATATTACTTTTAGTAACCTCTGATTGACGAAGATATATATCGTTAGCTGCTACATGAAAAACTATCTTAGAAAACCTGTGCTTACTTAACACTTTAAGATTACTTGCTATGTCCGGCGCCCTGGCTCCCGGTATACAGCTAACTAAGGCTGCTGGTGCCCCTAAAGGTCTAGCTAATTTCACGTGCCGTAGAATGGAATCTCCTATAACCAGAGCTCTTTCAGGTTTCTCAGCGGGTGTTTCACTGAGGAGGGCAAACCTGTTTGACACGTGAAGCGGGGAGTGGTGTGTCTCTCGTGGGCCAGCCTTAGCGTTAGCTTTGGCTTTGCACTTATGCCGCCGAGTCGTCACCCATTCGCCCCGCTGTGAGGGCTCTAGTGCCGGAGTCGGAGAGCTGCTAACTCTTCCTGAGCCATCTAGATTTTCTTTTACAGGAACTAGGCTATTCTCACTCTCACTAAGCCTCTCTAGCATCTGGATGCGCATCTCTAATGCTACAATCTTCTCCGTCAGGGAGCTAACTAATGCACATTTAGCACAAACAGAGCTATTATTAATGACGGAGGAAGAATGGCTAAACATCCTGCACTCGACACACTGAACAGGCTGAGTATTTGCCATAGTGAAAGTTTCACGTACCTTAATCCCAGATTTAATTGGTATTAAATTAGGCATTGGTATTTAAATTAGGCAGTTCACGCGTAGGGCAGCTGCAGAGTCTCACTAACGCTCCTGCTGTCTTCCAGTCTTTTGTTAATGACATCCTTAGGGATATGTTAAATCTGTTTTTCTTTGTCTCCCTGGATGACATCTTAATATTTTCCAGATCGCTCCCGGAACACATCCAACATGTCTGACGGGTGCTCCAGCGGCTCTTAGAGAATCAGTTATTTGTGAAGGCAGAGAAGTGTGAATTTCACAAGAGTACCATCTCTTTCCTGGGCTATGTGATCACGGCAGGAGGGGTTCAGATGGATCAGCAAAAGATCAAAGCGGTACAGAATTGGCCCCAGCCCACATCCTGTCGTGATGTGCAACGGTTTTTAGGGTTTGCCAATTTTTATCGCCGCTTCATTCGCAGCTTCAGTACCCTGGCAGCTTCCCTCACCTCCCTGACTTCGACCAAATTGAGATTTTGTTGGAACCCGGCTGCCGAGAGGGCATTCTCTGAGTTGAAGAGGCGGTTCACCTGGGCCCCCATCCTCATCCAGCCTGATCCTGCCCGCCAATTCATTGTGGAGACTGACGCATCTGACGTGGGGGTGAGTGCCGTTCTGTCCCAGTTTTCTCCCGAGGATGGTAAACTACACCCCTGTGCCTTCTACTCCCACAGATTAACTTGCACAGAGAGCAATTACGACATCGGAGACCGGGAGTTACTGGCTGTCAAACTTGCTCTAGAGGAATGGAGGCATTGGCTCGAGGGGACGAGTACTCCTTTCCTGGTTTGGACGGATCATAAGAACCTTGAATACATAAGGTCTGCAAGACGTCTCAATTCCCGCCAGGCCCGCTGGTCTCTCTTTTTTGCTCAGTTTAATTTTACCCGGTCTTATCGCCCCGGTTCCAAGAACGGCAAACCAGATGCCCTCTCCCGTCAGTTTCAGGCATCCGAGGAGACCCCAGAGATCACTACCATTCTCCCCAAGCGATGTCTGGTTGCAGCTGCTCAGTGGGATATCGAGTCGGCGGTCCGTTCTGCACAGCAGGGTGAGTCTGGTCCCAGCTCTTGTCCTTCTGACCTTCTGTATGTTCCTCAATCTGTCCGCTCCCAGGTTCTCCAGTGGGGACACTCGTCAAGACTCTCTTGTCATCCTGGCATCCGGCGTACAGCTGCCTTCATCAGTCGGAGGTTCTGGTGGCCTTCCATGAGGGATGATATTCATAGCTTTGTCTCAGCCTGTCCAGTCTGCGCCGAGAGCAAGTCCTCCAACCGACCCCCTTCTGGCCCCTCTGCCCTGCCCCCAAGCCTCCTCCTCCCCCCCACCTCATTGGTGGCTCTGAGGCCTTCACAGTGCGCCGTCTATTGGATGTGCGGCGCCGGGGTCGCGGACTTCAATACCTCGTGGACTGGGAAGGCTATGGTCCTGAAAAGAGGTGTTGGGTGCCAGCTCGGGACATCCTTGACCCCACACTTATCCAGGAATTCCACCGTCTCCATCCCACACCACCAGTTGGAACGCCAGGAGGCGCCTGTAGGAGGGGGGGTACTGTCAGGGTTCCTGCATGAACTATTTTCTCTGTTGTGCCCCTGCTGGTCATGTCTGGTGTTAGCTGTCTTTTGTTTTTGGTTTTGTCATGTGCTTTTGTTTATTTTGGTTTTCCATGTGCTCTGGCCCTGCCCCTCACTTATTGTGTCATTGTGCTCACCTGTCTCTCGTTGAAGTTGTAATTAGTCTGTCTATTTAAACCCTGCCTGTTCTACCCTTTGTTTGTCAGTTCGTACCACTTTCCTCAGTGTGTCGTTCGAGCCCTCCGTTATCCTGATTGCTTTCTGTGTTTGACCTCTGCCTGTTTTTTGACTTTTTTGCCTCCTCTGCCTGCCTGCCTTGCCCTGAACCTGTTTTTGAACCTTTTGCCTGTCCCTGGGATTTTGCCTTTGTCTTCTATTTTGGATTGCTCGCCTGCCTCTGACTGCCCTTTGGTACGACCTCTGCTTGTTTTTTTGGATTCCGCTTTTTGTCTAGCGTTTTGAAAGACTGTTACCTGACACAATAAAACATCTTATTCATTCATTGGTGAGTCTGCAATTGAGTCCCCAATTTTCCCTGACATTGCCGTTTTCAGCCTTATGTTAAGGTCCTTCAGACGTTCTTGGGGGACCGTCACCTTCTGACTCTATTAGCTGCCGCATAAGGTCTATCAGAAATAGAGTCTGATCCCTGCTGAAGCCCTCATTTGGTGGCACAGGTGATGGTGATGGTGATGAGGTTGATGATGAGGATGCAAATGAGCTGGCATCACTGCTCTCCTTGCAGCTGTCTAAAACACAACAGCAACAGGTTAGAATGTACAACATTACTAACATTAACCACTAATATTACTATTACAATTATTAACCAACCTGTTATGGTGGGCATGTCTGCAGCTTCAATGAGGTTAACCCTGATTGTTAATTCCTCATTGAAGTAGTACATGGTGGGGTCTGCAGCCCTCTCTTATAAGGAGCCGGGGAATGGAGTTCTCCTCTGGGGGTCCAGGGACATGTTCAGCCCCCTATCCAAGTACACTGGAAAAAAACAACACATTGTTAACATCACAGCTGTGATAGAGCTCTGGGAGCCCTAGCTAACTGAATGGGTAATGAAGACCTAGAGTAAATAAATAAAGAGTAAATAAACAGTAAAGTAATAAAGATAAAACCACAAATGGCTTGACAGTCCTTTGCTGGTGTTTTTTGGTAAATCCACTTTAGCTGATCTCACCCTATTTCACCTAACTTTTCTAGTTTAACCCTGCAATGCCTACTCCCAAGTATTTCTGTTTGTTTGTTTCACAGTGGAAGTGCTTTGTTTGCTCTCACACCAGCAAGGTTAGCCGTAGTTATGCCAGTCATCTGGCTTGAATCTCCCGAAACATCCCACTTCAGCTGATCTCACCCTGTTTCACCCAATTTTTCCTGCTGAAATCTGGAATTTCCACCTCCAAATATTTTTGTTTGTTTGTTTCATGGTGGAACTGCACTTCGTTGGCTTTACGCCAGGTTTACCCATTGTTATACTAGTCATCGTTAGCCATTGTTAGCAATACTGCTAGATAACAACACATTATATGGTATTGTGCACATACAGACACTGCAACATCATATCTACAGATAGAAGTTGGACGGTACTGTGTGTACGACTGACTTAACCACAAACAAATAAAACACAAGTGCTAAAAACCGTAAATACTCCAGCGTTCACTTACCGTTGATGCATGGCACAGCCATCTTGGATTTTGAAGTCGGGGGTACTGGGGTTCTTCCTTTTTTCCGAGTTGCAAATCCAACTTTAGGGGGCGTTCCAGTTGAAACTTCCGACTGGAAACTTGGAAGTTCCGATCAAATGGATCGCCCCATAATACACCAAAACCAGCAACAACAAACCATGGTTTACAAATGAGGTGAGGAGTCTGTGCAAAATTAAGGGGGTGACATATGGGAGTGCCAAATTACAACTGAAGAGAGCCATAAAAAGAGGGCAAAAGCTCTACGGGAAGAGGCTGGAGCAGCACTTTCATAACAAGGACTCCTCTGCTGTCTGGAATAGCTTTCAGGAAATCAACAGTTACAAGTAGAAAGCCTCCCTATTCGGCAGCTGACACATGACTCCTCCCAGACCTGCTGAATGAGTTTTACTGCGGGTTTGAAAAACAAAGGAGAAACAGCAACAACTGCTCTACATATATCACCTTATGTTTCTCCACCTCACCATCCCCTTCTTCAGACATACCAGACAGCTCCCCGACATGACTGACTCTTAGCTCCTACCCCCACCCTTCCCTTCCTTACACCTCAACACTACACTGTTCTACTACCCCCCATTCCTGAAAAAGGACATCGTAACCAGTCTGAAAGACTACGGACCAGTCATCTTAGTAGCAACCATCATGAAAGCATTCGAATGCTTCGTGGTCTGCTACCTTAAAACCATCACACCCTTGCATGTGATGTTAGCATGGGCCTCTAAATTGCTTTGCAACACCTAAACTCCACTGACAAGTATGCAGGAACACTGTGTGTTGATTAAACCACCATTTTCAATATGAAATTCTTCACATCAAACCATCACAGCCAAATGTTACTGTAAAACTGATTGCAAAAATTAATTATTTATTCACATGTTAATTTAATGAACTTGCACGTAGTTGTACATCTATAGTAATATATCTATGGTTTTATATCTATTGATTCTGTTGATCTAATTTTATGTTTGGTGTTAGTTATGCAAAGTTGCGTTGTAAAATGAGGTAAGGTTACCCCTGAAATGCTGTGTTTCTCATAGATGTGCTTAATCTAGGATTATATTTTAGTTGTATATAACATGTCTATAACAGCCATATTTAAATATTGAAAAACAAAATGAGGCGTGTCTGGTTAATAAAATGAGTTGCACATCTAAGTGGCGGTTAGTTATATGACGAACCTCAAACACTGTGGACTATATCTTACATGGCTGGGCTATATCTTACATGGTGAAGTACAGCAGTTAATACCCTTCTTAATTTTCAAAAGCTGACCACACCTCATTTAGACTCACTTCTGCTTCTTATCCTCCAAGGCAAATATAATTACATTGTCTATGGGCAAAAACAAGTTACATGGCCATAGAATTCGCACAGTGCTGACAGCTGAGGCGAATCATCACTAGCTGTGTGCAAGGGGTGGGATCAATTGCTGATGTGATCACTGTCTAACTGGAATGTTTCAAATAGGCTGTGTTCTAAAGTTCTATTTAGGTTAAAATGCTGCCTATCTAGGCAGCTCACTAGGTTTCTGAACACACTGATTGTATCAAGTTAAGGACACGAATTAATACAAATAACTAAATTCATCAACATATCCAGCTTAACTTCTTTAAGCATCATTAATACCAAACATTCTCTTTTGTCCTGTTACATGTACACACAGCCTTCTGATGGCCAGACTGCAAAGCCATTTGTGTCAGAACGGGTGTTTCAAGAGATTAATCAAGAGATTCAAGAGAATAATCAAGTTGCATAGGCCTCCCCATGTTTATTTCTATTGCAAAATTGTGCAAAGCATTTTTTCAAGCATCCTGGGAGCAGAGAGTAACAGAAAACATTGTCACAACAACATTGTAACTCACTTATGTGAGCAGCATAATGGTTGAAAAAGACTGGACTTTGAACCACAAATGCCAAAAGTAAGTAAACTCTGTAGAACCTTGGCTAGGTTTGCCATCTAACAGCAAACTGGGAATCTTGTCTTTAGACACGCACAGGTTTAAGTAACACAGCAGATAATTAAACAAAAAAAAAAGGTGACTCTTACTGAGTTGTCATGCACTAACACATGTGACTGCCATGGAGCCTACATTTGTCTGAGATGTTATGGAACACAGTGATGCACAGAAAGATGGCCACAGTTTTAAATGGCAACACTGTTTTCCAACTGCTTAGGGTCTAAGTAAATGTATGGCAGTGGAAGATCCCGGTTCCTCTTATCAATTTCACTGGAGAGAGATTTCAGGTCCTCCTGAAACTTTTCAATCATCTGGAGGGGTGTCTTTTCACTGAACAGATCCTCTGGATAATATCCAAGTGGGTGCTGCCGTTTTTATCAATGGAAATGATATATATGTAGAATTAATTTGAAAATCAATCAGTGTAGAAAGTATAACATTTTATTTTAAAAATCTCATTTGGGACTTACAGGGAATGAAGAGGCCTTGCTTAGAATGTACAGTTTAGCCATTGCGTTTACTGTAGTTCCGATAACTGGCAGTGTGTCAAAAATGGAGTCCTTTGCTGAGCCTCCTTTTTTAGTGGGAGGTGGACGCCTTAGCGCACTGGGATGATTGGGCATCCATCCACCAAAGTCGAACTGAAAAAGGTCAGAAGATAACTTTTTCCACTGACACAAATGCAGATCAGGAATTTGTGTTTTCTCTCAGAAATAGGAAGGCTTAAGACTGAATAAAAAAACCTGTCCATTGTTGACAGAGCCGTGTTGGGCCGATGATGTGAAGATCACTATGGTAACAAACTTGACGAGTTCATCCACAGTCTTGAATGATGGTATTCCTCCATCTGTGGAAGATGATATTTCCATCAGTTA
The DNA here is from genome assembly GCF_902362185.1 of Chanos chanos. NCBI lineage: Eukaryota > Metazoa > Chordata > Actinopteri > Gonorynchiformes > Chanidae > Chanos > Chanos chanos. Next base: position 3,288,865 of record NC_044505.1, read on the forward strand.
TTTCAGTAAATAACTTTGCTATCATACTCACCCCTTCATTTAACCGAAATTGACATATAATTTGTCCTTATATCATGTTCAGCTTTCTCCTGGAAGCCATACTTATGTATTTCTCCAATGCAGGGGTTTTACAGTAAATAGCGTGTGGCAATAAGAGCCATGTCTCCTTATAATAAAATTTAAAAAAAAAACATGGCATCTGCATACGGGTCATGATCACTGTTTATAAATACCGGCCCAGGTAACATTGCGCTCTCTCCCTGACTTCCTCTACCTGGTGCGTCGCACCTGTGCACTCATGGTACGCTTTGGGTGGCTGCGCTGTCCGGACGCTGGTTGAGTGTTGTTTTTTTTTTTTTTCATTCTGCGGCCTTTTGAATTCTTCATTTTCCACCGGTAAGTCGATCATTTGATGATTTTCTGCTTATGATTTTATTGTGAATTGTTTATCGTATTTAGCAGGTGACACGGCAGCGGTGTGGCAAATCTTTTTTTCCTATAGTGACTGCTCATTTAGAAAGTGTAACCTTGGGTTACTGCTGGGGTTTTAACCTTTGGATAGCTGTTCTGTTTTTCGTTTATTTAAAAAATTTTTTATTTTATTTTTATTTTCCTATGACGCCCGGGGTTGCCCTATTACTCGTGTGATAAAATTGTATTTAATGTTATTATGTTATGGAAATTCTAAAAGTCAGAATACTGTGTGTATAATTTTTGATCTTAAAATTGTTTGAAATTGTTTCTTTTTGAAGCAGGGGCTCAAAATGGACCTTGAAGAGAAGGTTTCTTTTTTTTTTCATTGTTTTGTCCTCTCTCCCCCCCATCTTCCTTTCACGAAGTGGAGAACTGCTTCATTTAACCTGGAAGAGACTTTGGTACCGCGCACCGACTGATGGAATTTAACACATCTTTTGAAGCTTGCGGTCTGGAATTTGTTTCTTTAGATAAAAAAAGAAATAATTAAATAGCAGTGTTTGTGGTGTTTGGTTTACTATAGCTAAAGCCAGCATCATTATTATTCATTATTGTAATAAATTTCTTTTTAACTACTCTGTCTGAGTGGTGGTGGATATCACCTGGCGCCCGAACAGTTAAAGAATTAAAACAGTCCCACTACCGCCACAAGCTACCCCCCCCCCCCCCCCCCCCCATTTTCAGTAATTAACTGCCATACAGTTTTTGTCACTGTACTGTACCTTTTTCCAGGAAGCCATACTTATGTATGTCTCCAATCCAGCATTGCAGCTCAGTGTCTTTGACGACATCATCATTTGAAGTGTAGTAGTATCTCACCACACCATCAACATACCTGAAAATATAAAGAAAAGACGATCAGATATTGTGGGAGAAATAAGCTTATATTAAATCATTATTGTAACACACTTGTTGATGATGTTCCACAGCTTGAGGCCGTCATCTCTGTAGTAGTAGTTTGGAATGTCCTCCACACCACGAGCCTTGATATCATCAGGCAGACACAGGGAGCTGTAGGTTAAGGTGGAGGATGCTCTCTTCAGTAACATTGGCAAGCCCTCCCTCCCTAAGGCAGTGCTCTGAAAGTAAAGAGTAGGTGAGAAGCTGGAATATTATGCAGTATATTCTGTGGCCTAATTAGTATTTACTCCGTACATTAGCAAATCCTCCATCCTCTGAGATGAGCGATCCTCGAGCCAAGATGTTGATGTGGAGTGTGTAGCGGGTATGGGGTACCAGGAGCTGAGGAAGTCATGCAAGACAACCAGTAATGAAAAAGAATCTTTGAAATTTTCTTACAATCATAGTGGTGCATACCTTAAACAAATCTTTCAAAAGTTCATTTGCTTACTGACAGAAGTTACTGTTACCTTGAATAAGGGGTGCACTGCAGGGAAGTTGCGCAGGGTTGCTAAGGCAAAGACCTCAGCCATCAGGTGAGCACGTAATAGATGGAAGTGCAGTGAATGTTCATTGAATTCGGCATTCCGCACAAAAATCTTGGCCAGCAGCCAATCAGATTCAGAGTCTGAGGGGAGAAAGATGGGGTTCTCCTCTCCTGGCTCCTGCATCAGCTGTTTGGAAATGAGAGAAATGAATGTGGAAGGGACCCTCATCATAAAGAGGATCTAACAGTTCTTGGGTGCACTTACCTGTATGGCAATGGGCAGAAGCTTGCCCTCAGGGTTACTGAAGAGTAGGCACAGGGGGGCTGTAATATATTGTTGTTCCTTATGAATTACATTTCCAGGTAAACCATCCAGCTGCTTGTAGTCACACAGGAAGATGTTACCACGCTGTTTGATTTGGAATGCATAAGGAAGGAGCAAATGAGAGAATGAATAACAGTAGTGAATTAATGGTATATCTTCATCAAAATGACTCATTCCTGTACCTGCATCTCATTTTTTAAGCTGCTCCCAGTAGGTAAAAAGGCTTTGACCATGTCATCAGTGACAGGGAACTTTTTTGGCAACTCTGAGCATTTTTGGATCATCATGGGGTTCATGCCATTCAGAAGCTGGTAGCCAAAAAACTCATCCTCTCTCCAGTGTTGCCGAACATATTCTACGGGAGTGGACAGATGAAAACATAGATCAGCTTCTAGTCAGAGAGACCAAGAGGAGAGGAAATTTGAGTTTTGCAGTACCATAGATGTCTGTCCTCCGTTCAGTATAGACAAGATTAAGATCCTCAAAATTAGTCCATGGCTCCTTCCTATCAGCAAGAGCTTGGAGCTTCAGCTTAATGAGTCTGCATGAAACCAAGATAAGCACAGACAATTATTACACATGATCCTAAATGGAAGGACCACAGTTCACAACAATGACATTTGTGCAAATATGAGAAAAACTGAGAGTCAAGATCCACTAAAGCAGTGCACATTTTAGACCCTAAACTTTAACCTGAACTTATTCATCTAATGAGTAAGATGTGCATTGCTTTGACTACCAGGACTGAGAAAGAACATTGTGCAAGTTATTTGTGGGGTTATTTCATTAAACAACAATGGCACTTCACATCTTGACCGAAAACATACGCAGACAATTGATTGCTCTGGGACTCAGTTTCCTTTGTGAATGAGAATCTGATGTCCTCAGGCAAAGCACCCGGACTGTCCGCCTTCACTTTATAGGGTACTCCTGGTGCATGTAGTTGCCATCTGTGAGGTCAGAGCAAAAGTTTTAAGATCAGGAGAGACCATGAAGTAGACAAATTTGTTTCCATGTACATGAACAGTTGTTTTTGCAGTGTAATTCACCTGAATTCAGCAGAGCGGTTTTTGATTTCCTCATTCCGATGTTCTTTGGTTATGTCATTAGTTTCCTTTAGTATTGTCTTGGCTTAAGAGAAAAAGCAGCAAAGCTTAAGTTCTGGCAACCCATAGCACAAGTAAAATAAAATATGGCAAGTATATGGTTTTGAAGATGAATCTACCAAGAGCATCTCTGAAAACCAGCTTCTCATCACCAGTAAACCAGCGGTAACATGGGAACAGGACCTTGTCGCCCTCGGGTGTAGCCACAATAACTTTGGAACAGAACCAGTCAGCCTCTCCAAAATCAAAGAGAGGTTTGACTTGAAGTTCCAGGAGTAAGAGAGTGCCTATGGAGGCTGGGCAGTTTATTTCAAATTTGTTTACCTGCAGAGGGATATAACATTTAACAGTTTATCAGACTAACCACTGGGAAAATCTTTATCAATAGATATTAAGCAATAGATAATAGATAAAAGCAATATCAAGCTTCTTGTCGATAGGGATTCTTGTCTCTACTAACCAACCTACATTTTTGCAACTCAAGCTTTATCAGCCAAATTTTACTGAAAAAGAGTTCACCGGAAAGAAGATTTCTGATCTCATACCGATCCACGCCAAAAGCCTCCCAGTGAGGAGAGGTCTATGCTTTCAGTATTTCCTTTAGTGCCTATCAGCTTGAAAATGATTCTGTTTGTAGTTCCAGCATCCTTCATGTCTCCTGTGAATATTTCAACTTGGTAACTCATTGTTGATGTTCACTCACTGCTAAAAGAAAAAAAAGAGAGATTAGGTCATCTGCATGTTTTTGCTGACACATACAATATTTTCATAATAGCATTTACACTTACCACTCAGATCTTCACTGATGTAGTAATTCAGTCACAAGTTGGTGATATGTAAAAGCAAGTTATTTTTTTTCAGTACCTGTGTGGGTCTATCATGTGTGAAGGTGCCAGTTATGGCTGCATTTTATACGAACAGCAAGGCTGGTTGTTGTTAAACAGCTCAGATGGTCACACCCTACTGCACACCCTGAGTTGCTAACACCTCAACAGAAGTTAAAAAATGTTATTTTGCTGACATTTCTTAGCATTGTAAGAATACAGTCTTTTTCTTCAGTTTACTCTGATGGTCTAATATGCAGTACAGATCTTGCATATAAATAACATTACCGTATTGAGCAAACAAAAACAAATCTGAATGTAATTTGGCATGTATAAAACATACAGTTTTATTAAGACTTTAAATGCAGTTTCTGTTTTAAGCAAGAAGGTTTGAATTGTTTAAACTTTACATCACACAATCACTTATTTTTAGGCTTCCAGCACCAGCAGAAACAGTCATGAACTATTGAATTATAAGTCTATCCCGTGGGTTTGGATTTATATTTAAGCAGCTTTTTTAGAACACAAAATTAACCCCAGGCATTCATATTTATCCTTTCATGTACTTTGTCTGAGCACATATAGAACAGCCATTGTGTTCACTGTGGTACTGATGTCTGGGTGGACGAGTAATATTATTTCAGTCCCCTTCAACTTACCCGCAGAGATATGCAGTGTGGAAGGCAGTTGGATGAGACATGGATCATGAACATTAAGTGGACCCCTTGGATCTGAAGGACAGCACAACTACATTCTGTCTTCCTGTCTGTCCACATGCCTTCCTCAGTGCTGATGTTCTAGAGCTATGGGCCATTGTCTCCGTAGTGGGAGCTACAGACGATGACTCTTGATGCCTAAGAGGTTGCATTCTTTAACAACTTCGACTGCTCCCCCATGACCCCATTTGTCCTCCCCTCCTGACCAAAGGCATTGTTCTCTAAGATAAATTAGACATTTTAGGCATCTTCAGTGGGAGCAACTAATGAGATATACCCATATGTGGACAAAGTACACAACCCCATTACTTGAGTCACAGTATAGATACTCCTGGTCAGATATTACTCCAATACAAGTAAAAGTTATTCAGTTAAATTTTTACTTGAGTTTAAGTACTGGAGTACTTGCTTTTAAAAATACTTAAGTATTCAAAACTACATTATTCTTTTTACTGTCAACACATTGTTGTATTGTTGCTACAATCCATTTACAGGACCAGTTGACTATGAAACAAGCTACAAAATGCACCGACTTAACTTGTAGAACCTGTAGAATGAAAAGCTTGTGGAATATGCTACAAAGCCTGCAGAAACACAGCTGAATCGAATGCTTCCTCTATAAAAGACAGTGTGTAGCTTCAGTTAAATAGGCCCTAGGTTAACTCAGATGGGCCTTTAAAAGGATAATAATGTCATAATGTTGTGGGCTATGTTAATTTTACTTCTACTACATAGAATTGCCTGAAATGTGAAACACCTGGATGACCCTCATCACCGCTTGACCCCCACCTTACCCTATACCTTATTGTATATGTCATTAATGACATATACCTCATAAAGGCTGTGGATTGCCTCTAGTATGAGAGATTAGGAGCTCAGAGTTTAGAGAAGAGAAGTGTTATGCTAATTCTTCTTTTTGCGATCATTACTTTAGGATTATCACTGAAGTTAAAACACCATTAATAATGAAAAATTATAATACAGACTAGGAGTACTACAACATGTAGTTTTTCAGTGTCCGAGAAATCTTACATAAACTTGCTTGTATAAGCAGTGTTTTCCTAATTCACCTGATTAGATTTCTGACATTAGACTATATGGATGGTGAGTCTTCAGATGAGTTGGGTTCATTTTAAAATATTAACATAAAAATGTGAAGTATGCCTGTTAAACCTGTATGTAGAATTTGTGACATTAGAGATACCAATAATGTGGTGTGTTAAGATACAGCACAGCAGTAAATATGCAAAACAAAATGTTTTCGTGATATTCAAAATGATTTGGTACAACCTGACTTGTCAACAGTGTAATGTTAACAGAAATTTTTGTGACTATTGTATTTATTCATGCTTCTTTGGTAAAACTGTAACACACTTTATCTGCCGATGTGGCTATGATGACTTATCTGGGATCTCTTACTTAGCACTTTGAAAAACAAAGCATGCAAGTGGTCTCAGTGTCAAGACTTCTTGCCAAACTTGAGATCTGGCATGTTGCAACATCATCTGTTTCCTTAAAGATAACTACACAGGAGGATCTGGCATAGATAGTGGTACCCATGGGGCAATAATGAGTTTGTACAATAACTAGCAGATACCCCTGTGCCTGTGTAAGATGGACTTATGTAAACTTGTAGCATCAAAGTAAAAGTTTTATTTGATCATCTGCAGTGCAAATGAACACAGATTACATTTACTTTTCGTGGGCCAGTAAAACAATTGTAAAACATTACTTTCAGACAGGGCACTATAGCTTCAGAAAAGTCAATGGAAGTGTCAGAAGTTTTAGAAATCTTTACACCATCATGTTCTTACTAGGCCTGGATCCGACTCAGAGTTTTGTCGGCCAAATTGGATTTGGCTGTTCCATATGAAGCTTTGACTATTCATTCTTTTTTTTTCTTCATTTAGACTACCTGGCAATCAGAAAATCCATTGGCATGAGTTTCAGTGATGATTTCGACCACATTAACATAGTCAAACGCAACAGAGTCATGGGAACATATTTTTGAGCATTTAAAAATTGATAAAAGACAGCTGCATAAGATGCGAGATTTGAATTGCAGCCTATGTGAATTGTGGACATATAATGTCGGGCAACGATATGTCGGAATCATGAGATGGCAGCACACATGTATTTCTGTTTATCTGTGCTCATTAGGCTACTGTATTTCTCTCAACATATCTATCGATAGAATACGGAGTACAACTTCTGTAATCCTTCAGCGACTTGTTTCACCTATGTTCAGGTAACCCCTTCCCCAAGGCAAATTTTGTGCTGCAGTTGCACACAATGCTATTGGTTACTGTCACTCTACGCCTTGCACGCACAGAAAACTGATTGGACAGGACTCAACCTTAGATTCTAAGTGGGTGGTTTGAAAACGGGGCGCGTCCTCGTACTGAGGAGAAACATTCCAAACCACAAGCGAGGAACAACAACAACAACAACAACAACAAAAACTCTTGTGCCCTGTAGAATTTTAAAAAAAAAAATACTCCTGTATCCTTTGTTCCTCATCCCTTATACTGACTAAATGTCCCGCATTTTCGCTGGTCGTTCGGTTTTTAACTGTCAGACATAAAAAAAAATATATGGATCCATTCTTTTACCCACCCGGCATGAGCCGCTTATGCCGTTGCGGCATAGGTTCTAATCTATTTAATAGCGCTATGTCAATACCAGTAAAAATGCAACATAGCCAAGTTTTCCTTTAAAAGTCTTGCTTTCACCAAATGCCTGAGAGGAGAGCACTGAGGGCGGTCATCAAGATGCTGTGGCGGCCGTCAATCAAACTGTGCAGCTGTGGGGCCGACGAATTTCTTTGCTTCCCCACAAAAACAAAGCTTGGTAAAACTTTACAGATATGAAGGTAAACGCTGTCAGCCGACATCTTGGGCAAAAAGAAAGGAAAAGGTTCTTTTATACCCTCTGGCCATGCTACTCATCCAATAGAGATTTTGGCTTGATATAAAGATTTGCATTGAAATTGTTTTATTTTATGTAATATTTTATTTTGAGCCTTATTTATTCTTATAGTTGGATTTGGTCAGGGGTTTAACTTGAAAGACTTGAGCTGTATGATGCCTGCTGCTTTGCTTAAGTACAGTTGCCTTTGATTGGCCTGTAATGGCCAATGCATGTTGGATGTCTATCAATACAAGTGTTTCTTATTCAGTTAGACTGACATTATATCTAAGTTTTACATTATCTCTCAGCATTGGTAACATGTCCCACATTGTCCCGCACAAACTTACTATTTGTCCCTCATTTGGTCTGTTTGCATCTGGTCACCCTATACCTTTGACCCCAAGTAAAGGACACTTGCATAACCATCAAATATGTAATTAATGAACCTCTCATTTAGGCTTTTTTTTAAATGATGTTTTCAGCATGTTTTTGTATGCTCCGTTTGAAGAGTCCATTGTAATTTAGCTGCACGACAGAGCAATGACATTAAAGGCCACATGGGCCTACCACTGCAGTATTATACACCATGCAACACCTAACAAGTTTGTGTGGTTATCAAAATATAGCCTAAATATTACATACAGGCTAACTGATAGAAAGTTACAGCGAGGAAGGGGGGCAAGCTTCGATACCCAGTCCCCCCTAGACCACTGACTGCTATTAGCATTTGAAAGGCCAAGCCATCAGCTAACAACTGTGGTCACGAGCATGCCCGAAAACCTCCGTCTAACAGCTTTATTCGGACATTTACGGGAGTTTTCAGGTCCGCATAACAAGGTTCTGCGGACATCCGAATACCTCCGGCAAACAGCAGGTTTAGCGGAAGTATACTTTGTCCGGATATTTCCGAATACACCACTTTTCACACAGTGATAATGAATAAATCTTAAGTGTAAACAAATAAATAAACAAATTAAACACTTGCAATTTAAGATCTGAAATCTTAAAGATGAAAAAACGAACAGTCACTTTTTCAATGGCTGCCTAACCATGCAACCTGTTTCAAGTGGTTTTCCATGTTCGATGTTAGTGAATGATAAGTGAATTCTTGCATACAGAGTTTGCATTTAACTAGCCAGCTAGCCCTGCTGGAATATAAAAATATTATATATTTATTATATATTTATTATATATTTATATATTTATTCCTCTTATTTATAATTCCTCACTGAAATGTTATCCCTGTGCATTTTTGTAAGCTTCTGTCTGTTTTATCCTGTTATTGTAATGCACTCTGACTGACCAAAAAAAAAAAAAAAAAACGACTGCTCGACTTGAATTTACAATTGGCAATTTACAATTTGGCATTTAGCAGACGCTTTTAACCAAAGTGACTTAAAATAAGTGTGTCAGTCAGGTTCAACTGCCTCATAAGCGAAAGAGTTTTATTCAGATTACTTATTCTCAGTACCACGCTCCCATATATTCTGCGACGATAGAACAGAAAAACAATGAACAAGACCTGCAACATAGAGACAAGATTAGCACATAGGACTTTTTTTTTTTAATTTCAGTGACTGACATGTCTCCAACAGATGATTCGAATTGTTGACTTTCAAGGGACTCTACAGATGAGTTTTTTTTTGTTTTTTTTCCCCCACAGATGTGGAACCTTCAGATTCAAATATAGTTTTTTTGTAACAGGAAACAACTGGAATGTATGAGCAGAGAAAGGCCTAAGATTTAAATAATCCTCTCAGAGAAATACAATGATAAAAAGTTGAAAAATACTCTCTGCTCTGTGAACATGCATTAAAGTGTCTTTCATAGTGTTCGCATACTATTGATTTCAGATGTAAATATTATAGTTAGAAGCTGATACACTGGTCGCAAAAGGTGGATGCCTAGCATGAAAAGGAAGCACTGTTGTAAGCAATGTTTTCCTGGCACACACAGGCCCCTTGATCAATGTTTGAATACCTTAGTATATGGGGACATTGTTGTTGACCATGTGCATCCTTTCACTTTAGCCTTTTTTACAAGGATATCAAACAGGGATGCTGACAGGTTTCTTTAGAACGAATCTGTTAAAATTGTACCAATCTCTCTCTTCAGAGAACTTGAGCTCCTTTTAAAATAATGTAAAAATATAAATATAAAAAATCAAGAAAAATGATCACAGTGCTAAAAATATGATTTTTTTTCTCCTTTGAGAGCTCTTGTTTTCAAAAGTGGCGATGTTTACATAGGGGGTCACAAACAAGATACAGTATGTGTGATATCAGAGAAAAAAAAAGAGAAGAAAGTTTTTCTTTCGAAAAGAAAACACAAAAGTGGTTGCTATGATGACAGATCTTACCAAACCTGAGGTCTGGCAAGACAAAATCTTATCTGTAGTTGGGATCATAACTACACAGGAGGAACTAGCATAGACACTGGAATCCATGATGCAACAATGGGTTATGCAGTGACTTGCAGCATCCCCTGTGCCTGTTTAAATATTATGGAGAATCTTCAACCTTTTCTTTGACATTATGGGTTTAAATAAATCCGTCTACAAGAACTAAAAAAGTGACTATTATTAAATAAGGAAAAAAGAGTGACCTACACTCATTTGTCAGATTTCACTGGGGAGTCAGAATTCAGTCATGTTTTATGGGGAGTTCAACTGAAATATCAGCATAAAAGAGTATCTGTCATTAGCTGTGTAGCATGTTTGTGCAGTGTTCTCAAGAGAGGTCAGTTTTTCCAGATATTGTGCCGTTAATCAGTCTTTTCACAGAACATCGCTTCAGGTTAACCAAGTGGGTACAGCATGAATATTAGACAGAGCAAAAATGTGATCTTAGTACAGACTAATTTTGTATTCTGGAGCAACAGCTGCTCTGTAAGAAAATAATATATATTATATAACTGTATAGTGTTATATATTTTGATTCTGTGGAACGTTCTAAGAGCAGTAACTTAATAGAAATGCTGTGTGTTGGACACACAAAATGACCATTTGTTCAGAAATGCACCCATCATTTGCACACTGGTGCTGACACATTTGAAGGGCTCCAGAATAAACCATTCAGACAACGGGCCTTTCCCTCTGGGAGTAGGACATTTCAGGGAACTGGGAAAACTGAGCATCCATCCAGTGCAGCCAAATTAGTTATTTAAGATATGGTTGCATGAGTCGAAGTGCCACTAAATGATATTCCAATCTTCAAACCTGTCCATACCTGACACCAGTACATTGTACTGATGCAGTGAAGATCATAGGGTTGCCCCCTGAAAGTCAACGAGTGGAATCATCTGTCGGAGACCCATTAGTCGACTGAGATTCTTCAAGTCGAGTAGTCGTGTTTTTTTTTTTTCTTTTCTTTTTTTTTTTTGGTCAGTCGGAGTGCATTACAATAACAAGATAAAACAGATTGATACTTACAAAAATGCACAGGGATAACATTTCAATGAGGAATTATAATTAAGAGGAATCATACATGTATTTTTATATTCCAGCAGGGCTAGCTGGCTAAAAAAAATCCACGTGACAACATACACTGGTGGTTAACTGATGAAAGAAACTGAAACCAGAGATGGAGTGGTTGGTAAACTAGGCTAGCTATAGCCATGTCTCGGAAAAAGTCTAAAGTATGGCGTCATTTTGAACTTTTGAAGGACAACCCTACCAAAGTTAAATACAAACTCTGTATGCAAGAAATTGCTTATCATTCAACAACTTTGAACATGAAAAACCACTTGAAACGGGAGTCCATTGAAAAAGTGACTGAAGACAAATTATACAGAAGCCTAATGAGCCTATCCTGTTGAAGACAAGAGGTCATTATTTCATAGAGGGCGATGGCGTGAATTTATTTTGAACTGTTTCATTTGTTTATTCATTTAGGCTGCACATTTTTAATGTTTAAAGTGAAATTTTAAAAAAGGCTATAAGAGCTTGATTTAAACAGAAACACACGTGTGCTGTGTGGCATTCGACACAGACTCTTCACGGTGTCATGCTCATCATTTTTATAAAACACTAAATAACCTCCAGCTAAATAACTTGCTTTCTATTTTCGAACACACTTTCCTTTCCTATCACTTTCCCGTTACCATAAACATAGAACTTTCCATCTCTAAACTCTATTTTTTTTTCTTTTTGCCGCTATGTCATTGGTTATTCGCATCGACTGGAGTAGGCCACCATAGAATATAGGAAGGCGTGATTCCTGCTACAGAGAGGGAAAACTTGAATCAGCATTGTCACGGATATTTCCCTCCAGTCGACAAGGCGTTCACTGTCTGTTTGCTTTTGGTAGTCTGTTATTCAGTATGCGTAGACTTGTTTAATGCAGCTTGGAATAACTACTCCATACCAAAAAGGATTTTGACTGTGGACACGTAGTGGTTGGACTCCTCATGTGGATTGTTGCCCCGACTCCTCATTCTTCCTGCCGGCTTTTCCCCAGCTTTCCCCAGGTGACTCTCCTCTGTCTTAAACTCTCTATCTGCTACTCTCCCTCCGTTAGTAACTCAGTTTGCATGGTCTCATGATTCTGATAAATCCACATGGTTGCCCGACATTATATGTCGGCAATTCAAACAGGCCGCAATTCAAATCCGCAATTTATTGATTTTTAAATGCTCAAAAATATGTTCCCATGACTCTGTTGCGTTTGACTATGTTAATGTGGTCGAAATCATCACATAAACTCATGCCAATGGATTTTCTGATTGCCAGATAGTCTATGTGGAAAAGAAGGACCGAGCAGTTGAATCTTTGTATTGAACAGCCAAATCCAATTCAACTGACAAATTCTGAGTCGGGTACAGCCCTAGACACAGTTGATGACTGTGCCTACTGTAGTAGGCATAGCATGGGGTATTCCTGTTGCAGTTGATTATTGCCTGTGTTTCTGTGGACCTTTCCTTAAGTTCAAGATTTCAAGTAATGTTTTTGTTGGCTTTTGCAACATCTGTCTCTTGTTTGGTGTCTGCAGTTTGGGCTGCTCTGCATTCAGTGGTTAGTTTTTGGCTCTCTCACCTTCACAAATGGGGTTTGCTCCTGAGTAGGAATGTGACCCACAACAGGTTTGATTTAAACAGCAAGTTTTAGTAATTAAAGTAGTAATAACGACTAGAAAATACAAGATGTTGCTATTCCTCAGAGACAGCGTCTGTACTTAGTTTTAGGAGTATTTGGAGTATTTAACAATGAACTGATGTACAGACAATTAAAGAGAATTCTTAATTACCAAACTACAGCTTTATCTGTGAAGCTCATCTGACATGAGGAACATCTTGTTCATGTATTTCTTAAACATCTATAAAGTGGAAAAAAGGAATGGAAAGTCTTAGCCAGGACATGATTATGTGCCAAGCAGGTTTCTATTGCTCAGCCTAGTAAAATTCCATAAGAGATTAACAGAATATGTAACACCATCAGTAAAACATTGTAAGTGCTTCTATGTACATCTTTCTAATGCCATTGGAAGACAAGAACCAGTCTACGTGTGACACACTAGCAAAGTACAGAGAGATAAGATTCTTTAATCATGTTCTAGTGACTATGAAGTGACTAATGTAAAGATGTCTGGTAAGTGAAAAAATACAACTCAGATTTGTTGAAACTTTCATGCAACACAAAAAATACAAAATTATATAATCTTTATTGAGAGTAGACTAATGATACTATTTTTAAAAATTAAATAATGATATACCTAAAGAGCAGTTGCTTTTCCCTCAGTGTTTACCAAACCTCTCACCTCACCTCTGTAAACGTACCCCTCTTCATAAGGATGTGGTATATGTAGTGAAACTGTAACTTTGGAGCGTCATGCCAGGTGAGCACGCTACAGAACCTCAAGTACTCATAAGTCTTTTCAGAGAACGATTGAGTTACACCCCTAATATCGAGAAAAAAGAAAGAAAAGAAGAGAAACATTTCTGCAGGACAAAAGATGGTACAGGGAAAATGTCTTGTTGCTTCCAAGAGTTAAGTTCATTTCAGTGTACATATTTCCAAATATGTTTTTACGTTTGTTGTTTTAGCAACAGGTTTTTGGGATGTCTGATGATGTGGGTAACAATCACTGGTTTTAGAATATAGCAGTAACTGATAAATTGCCATATCAAATATGTAAAAATGAAACAGTGGCTTATCTGACATGATTGAACGTTATCCTGTATAAACATCTAGATGCATCTTCTGTAATGAACCAAAGCGGTGTAAGCAACTGTTCTGTTTGTGTATCTTATTCTTGCTAAAGCATTATGCAAGAATAAGACACACTATATTCAAATGAACAGAAAGTCAAATGTCCTTTAGGTATTTACTGTACCAAGTGCTCCTTATTTTCTCTCCCAAAAACACTCCCATTCCACCTTTAGAAACAGGTGTTAAATAAGGTAATCTCTATGCATTACAGATAGTGAAGCGAGCAAAGTATTGTCTTTGTATGTCATTTTGTTTTGTGTTGGGTTCCATTTTAACAGCACTATAAAATCATACTGATCCTTCTTATTACTACTGTATGTTTATGATGTACACTAACTTTAAAAAAAAACAAAACAAAAAACGAGCACTTACCATAAAACTTTAAACAGTTAAACAGTTGTTAAGAGATGTATTATGGTGTATTAAAATGCTGTTAATCTGAATTGGATTTGACTTCTGTTACCAACTGATATTACCAATTTTTGTGTAGCTACCACTGTAAAAGAATGCCCCCTCCCGCTTTTTTAAACTGTTGTTATTTGTTTAGTAAAGACAAATCTTTGTAATCGTACGGTCTTCATGACCCTTAATTTGGATGCACATACAGTCTAAAGTAAGAATACAAATGAATAGGAATGAATAAATTTAACAACACATTCAGCTTAGGGTCTTTAAGAATCTGTGATTGCTAGCATTTTATTTTTTCTTGGTATTTGATTATACAGTGTTCTGGTAGTGAGATTACAAAGCAACTTTTGTCAAAATTGGCATTTCAAGAGATTAGTTAAATTGTAAAGACTTCACCGTGCTCATTTTATTAGATAAATGTGTAAAACTTTTCCAGATCCTTAACTAGATCCTACAGATCCTTAGCTTTTCATGAAGCAGCAACAGGAGAAGTCCTGTCTTATGATGCTAAACAAAAATATAGAGCAGAGAATTTGGTCATATTCGTAAAGCAAAATTAAATGACAATCGTATCGCCTACATTTGTCTAAAATGAATTTGATCATAATCATGCACAGACTGATAGCCAACAACTGCAGTTTTAAACAGCAACACTGTTGTCCACTTCCTTAGGGTTTAAGTAAATGTATGGAAGTGGAAGGTGTTGGTTCCTCTTCTCAATTTCATCGGAGAGAAACTTCAGTTCCTTCTGAAATTTGTCCATCATCTCGAGAGGTGTCTTTTCAATGAACAGCTCCTCTGGATAATATCCAAGTGGGGTCTACAGTATTTTTACCAATGGGAAAAATATATTTTTAAAATTCATTTGAAAATGAATTAGTATTTTAAGTAGATAATTCTGTTTGAAGCACGTCTCAGTTGCAACTTACACGGATTAAATAAGTCTTGCTCAGAACATACACTGTAGCCATTCCGTTTATTGTTGCACCAATGCCTGGCAGTGTCTCCAGAATGGAGTCCTCTGTTGAGCTTCCTTTTTTGGTGGGAGGAGGACGTCTTAGGGTACTGGGCAGATTGGGCATCCATCCGCCAAAGTCAAACTGAGAAAGGTCAGGAGAGAAACTTTATCTTTCCTTACTGACATGGATACAAATCAGAAATTTTCCACAGAATTAAGGCTTAAGATAGATTTAAAAAAGAAACCTGTCCATTGTTGATGGCAGAATGTTGGGCAGATACAGTGAAGATCACCATGGTAGTAAACTTGATAAGTTCATCCACAGTCTTGAATGACGAGATCCCTCCATCTGTGAAAATTACAATTTCCTGAATTATTACAGTAAACAACTTTCCTCTCAACCCCCCTCCCCTCCTCATTTTCAGTAATTAACTGTCATACAGTTTTAGTCACTGTACTGTACCTTTCTCCAGGAAGCCATACTTATGTATCTCTCCAATCCAGTTTTGCAGCTCAGTGTCTTTGACGACATCATTATTGGACTTGTAGTAGTATCTCACCACACCGTCGACATACCTTTAAATGTAAAAGAAAAGAGGATCAGATATTGTGGGAGAAATAAGCTTATATTAAATCATTATTGTAACACACTTGTTGATGATGTTCCACAGCTTGAGGCCGTCGTCTCTGTAGTAGTAGTTTGGAATGCCCTCCACACCACGAGCCTTGATGTCATCAGGCAGACACAGGGAGCTGTAGGTTAAGGTGGAGGATGCTCTCCTCAGTAACGTTAGCAACCCCACCTTCCCTAAGGCAGTGCTCTGAAGGCAAAGATTAAATGAGAAATTGGAAAACTAAGCAACATATCCTTTAGTGTAACTGGTATTCACTACTTACCTCAGCAAAAAAACCATCATCTGAGACCAGCATCTGTCGAGCCATGATATTGATGTGGAGCGTGTAGCGGGTATGTGGTATCAGGAGCTGAGGAAGTCATACAAGACAATCACAAATGAAAAAGGTAATCTTCAAAATTTCAAGTTGTTTACTGACACAGTGGTGCATACCTTTAAAATAACTTTTCATAACTTCACTTGCTTACAGACAGAAGCCACTGTTACCTTGAACAAGGGGTGCACTGTAGGAAAGTTGCGCAAGGTTGCTAGGGCAAAGACCTCAGCCACCAGGTGAGTACGTAACAGATGGAAGTGCAGTGAATGTTCATTGAATTCAGCATTCCGCACAAAAATCTTGGCCAGCAGCCAATCAGATTCAGAATCTGAGGGGAGAAAGATGGGGTTCTCCCCTCCTGGCTCCTGCTTCAGCTGTTTGTAAATAAAAGAGAGTATTGTGGAAGGGGCCATATTCCTAAAAAGAGGACCTAACAATACTTCTTGAAAGTGCTTACCTGGATGGCAATGGGCAACAGCTTGCCCTCAGGGTTACTGAAGAGTAGGCACATGGGAGCCGTCAGGTATTGTTGTTCCTTATGAATTACATTTCCAGGCAGACCATCCAGCCGCTTGTAGTCACAGATGAAGATGTTTCCAAGCTGTTTGATTTAGAATGCATAAGGAAGGAGCAAATGAGAGAATGACTTAAACTTGTAGTATTTTGGTAGATGTTCATCAAAATGATTCATCTCTTTACCTTCATCTCATTCTTTAAGCTGCTCCCAGATGGTAAAAAGGCTTTGACCATGTCATCAGTGACGCGGAACTTTTTGGGCAACTCTGAGCATTTGTGGATCATCATGGGGTTCATCCCATTCAGAAGCTGGTAGCCAAAAAACTCGTCCTCTCGCCAGTGTTGCCGAACATATTCTAGAGGAGTGGATGATAAATAAAAACATAGGTCAGCTTCTAGTCAGAGGGACCAAGAGGAAAAGGAATGAGACTTTTACAATACCAAAGATTGCTGTCCTTCGTTCAGCAAAGACATGATCAAGTTGCTCAAAATTGGTCCATGACTCTCTCCGATGAACAAGTTCATTTAGCTTCAGCTCAAAGATTCTACATGAAACAAGCATAATTAAAGATGATTAACACGATCCTATATAGAAGGCCCACAGCTGACACCAAAGTTGTGCAAATGAGTAACAAACTTTAAGAAAATCACAAAGGAACATTCAAGACCCTCTGAAGCAGTGCACATATCAGACCCTACACCTTGACCTTAACTTACTCAGCTAATGACGAACATGATAATTAGCTGATCTGTTAGAGCTGGGAGGGACGTGAGATGTTCTTAGCTTTGACCACCAAGACCACTACTGGGAAATGTTATGATGAACTTATTTCACCAGGACTTTATATCTTGCCTGAAAACTTACGCGGCTGCTTGAGTATGCTCGAACTCAGTTTTCTTGGTGAATGAGAATTTGATCTCCTCAGGTAAAGCTTCTGGACTGTCTGCCTTCACTATATAGGGCATGCCGGATGCATATAGTTGCCATCTGTGGGCTCAGAGCAAAAATTTCAAATGAGGGGAGACAAGATATGAAAATTTGCTCTCCCGAAGTCATGAACATAGTTACTTTTTAAGTTTATCTCACCTGAACACTGTGGAGCGTTTTTCAGTTTCCTTATTTCGATGTTCCTTGCTTATATCATAAGTTTCCTTTAGTATTGTCCTTGCTTAAGAGAAAAAGCAGGAAAGCTTTAGCTTTAGCAACAGGAATAGATTGCAATAAGACAAGCATTTTTCCTTTAATTGTTACCTGGAGCATCTCTGAGGACCAGCTTCTCATCACCACTAAACCAACGGTAACATGGGAACAGGACCTTATCACCTTCAGGCGTAGTCACAATAACTTTGGAGCAGAACCAGTCATTCTCTCCAAAATCAAAGAGAGGTTTGAGTTGAATTTCCAGCAGTAAGAGAGTGCCTACTGAGGCTGGGGAGTTCAGTTCAAACTTGCGCACCTACAGAGAGATGTAAAGTTTTTCAGTTCATGTGTTAACAGACCAAGTGCTGGTAAACTCTTCACAAAAATCTTTTTAAAAAATCCATTTGGGTGGATTATCCACCTTCTTGTTGACAGTGTTTCTTGTTTTTACTAGCCAGCCTTTTCAATCAAACTGACAGAAAAAGAGTGGAGAGAATGAGTGGAAAGAAGATTTCTGATATCTTACTGATCCACGCCAAAAGCCTCCCAAAGTGGAGAAGTTGATACTTTCAGTTTCTCCTTTAGTGCCAACCAGCTTGATACTGATTTTGTCTGTAGTTCCAGCATGCAGTATGTCTCCTGTATATACTTCAACTTGGTAACTCATTGTGAATGGTTACTCTGCATAAGAAATGAGACTTGTTAGTCCAGATGTATTTACTGACACACATTACATTTCCATCATGAAATTTAGACTCACCACTCTTACCTTGTCTCTTTGATAATGCAGTAATTCAGCAAGATTTTATTTTACACAGTACCTATGGGTCTTGGATCATGTGTGAGGATAGAACTAATTTCTGCTTTTTATATGGCTGGTTCAATGGGCTGCTGTCAAAAATGCTGACGCTCTAGTACACTCCCTGAATTGCTGACACATTTCAACAGACACATGAACAATGATGAAAGTTTTGTTAAATATGAAACATAATTGAACAGTTTTATTTACAATTTGAAACCCCTAAATGCTAAAAACATTGTGAAGACATAGTGGTATAATAGAGTTGGACAGTGTTTATTGAAATGCAGTTAGTTTATTCATTAGCATATTGGTTTTGTTTGTACCGCTCAATAAGATGGGCAGTACAAACATTAAACTAAATATTAATGCTAAAATGAGATTTAAGGCAAAAGTGTAACTGCAGTTTCTGGATAGCTGCTACTGTTTGTGCTATAGAGCCTGTTTGTGTGTTCTCAGTGACTCAACTACTTCCTTTCTATTAGAGCAGGCTGTGGCTAATGGCTGCCTAGTAGTTGGCTGTATATGTTTTTGGCTTTTCCCCTAAATACCCCAGATCCAAAAGGTGGATGCCTAGAATGGAGAGGAAGCACTGCTGTAAGCAATGTTTTCCTGGCACACACAGGCCCCTTGATCAGTGTTTGAATACCACAGCACATGGGGACATTGTTGTTGACCAGGTGCATCCTTTCATGGCTGCACTTTAGCCTTTGCACTTTGTTACAGGGATACCAAATAGGGATACTGATGGTTTTGCTTAGTGCAAATCTTTGAAAATGTTAATATTTGTGGACTCAGCATAAACCTGTCTTCAGTTAACCTGAGCTCATTTTTAAAATACTAGCCCAATAATTCAAGATATGTAAAGATTCCGTGACTCTAGTAGGCGCTGTTGCTACTGGGCAGCTTGAAATCTCCACATAGATGAGTTCATTACACAAACAATGTAAGCTCATAGACTGTAAACAAACGAAGGTCAATGCAATGTGGAGTGTTTTGTTTACAAATGCTGGTTGATCACATCATAATGTATGGAAGCCCTAAGATGCCATGGATTTATATTTAATTTAGATTCCGTTTTCTCGTGATAACGTGTTATTTTTCTTCGTTTTCTCGAGATGTTGACTTATTTATGTCATTATCACGAAATAACGAAACTAAATAAACAATGGTCCTAAAAGTCCATACTGCATTCACCTTCATTTGTTAACAGTCTATGAGCTCGCGTTGTTTGCGTAACGAACTTGTCTGTGTGAGAGATTTCAAGCTGCCCAGTTGCAACAGCTTCTACTGGAGTCACAGATTTCGATGGTCACAGAATTCGGTGTAACACTGGTTTGGTGTCCCGAAAGAATTGATCTTACCGGACAAATTTGAAACTTAACGATCACGTTTGAACAGTATATGTCATAATGAACTGCTAGTTTGACGAAAGATTGACAACGGCCTCAAATCAGTTTGACTATTTAATGAACAATAACGATATAGCAAAAGGAACAGTAACGATGGAGCAAAACCTCGACTTCAGCCACTAAGGGTGCTTTCACACCTGCAGTGTTTAGTCCGTTTGAATCAAACCATAGTGCATCTGAATGCAGTAATCGCACTCTGGTCCACGCCAAAATAATCGGCCCGAGACCCTCAAAGAGAGGTGGTCTCGATCCGCATCATCTGGCGAACGCTGGTGCAGTCCCACTGGTGAGAAAGCAACCCGAACCAGCCAGCACCAAAACTATCTAATAGCTATGAATCGAAGGCATTGAGGGCATTCAATTACGGGCAGGATTGCAAGCCTTTGAAAGCAGAACTCAAATTTGAAAAGCAGTGTGTTGATATATTTCCGCAACCTTAACACCAAAGTGACCAATGATGGAGAAGTCTGCCCTTCTTTTACAAATTTTGGTCCGTTTAGAAGTAATACCATATGAAACCGAATTGAATCTATGCAGCATTGTAACAATTTACTCCCTGCTGCGGGCCAAAGCAATCAAACTATAGGTCTGAAAACGCACTAACTGTAGGCTGTTATGAAACATCTGTAACCTGTAACATCTGTAGCCTGTTTTTAAAAAAGGCTAGGCCTACATGGCATCAAATGTAGCCTACAGGCTACCAGGTAACATTTCATTTTCTCCTTTTTTTCACTGTGGCAAAGTCCTCTGCTGTTGTCCAATGTGTTTTTGCAGCTTGCAATGCTGCGCCATTCTCTCCTCCCCCAGGCTGTTTCAGTGTCAAAACACAAATGTCCTGTTTAGGAATAGCCTTTGTTATAGCTATGTTTCGGATGAGCAGTATTGCTGGACATTTTGACTGGCAAGTTTTTAATTTATCAGTTTTTTTTTTAAGTAATAATGGAAACCCTCATGTAAATCTATATTTCAGATTCCTCTGACCTCTAACATACTGTAAATTTGAATACAATATGTATCATATCAGAGATGTCAATAATATGGTATGCTAAGACACAAAAACAGAGATATGAATATAAAAACATTTAAAACTATGCAGAAGGCTATTCTCCAGCAAAAGTGGCCTGTTTTGACTTAGTTGTGGTCACAAAGAGGGTGCAGTGCATGTGATATCAAAGAGAGAAAAAGAAGGAGGTTCTTCTTTTAAAAAATAAAGCAGATAGTGGTGGTTGTGATCTAGTGATCACAGCCACCACTGTTTGCTTTAGGTTCAGTGGAGGTGTGAGGAATGACAGTTGTTTTCAAAGTTAAAAGAGATGTATTTATATTTTCAATCTGGTTATTCAATAGTTAAAATGGTCTGTGCAGAGCTATATTAATATTATATGTCTATCTAGTACAAATAAATAAATAAAACACATCAAATATATGACTATACAATCTGATATCAACAGTAAAGGGATTAAGTCAAATATATAAATAACCAAGCTATGGGTGCGCCCTTAGTGAAATCATACAACATTATAGATTAATAACAATTCTATACAAAATTCATCACACACAAACGGTATTCTTAATTCAAATGATCATTTCAATATCCAGGGCAAATAGTTCACTATATATAATTCTTTTTTTTTAATCTTTTTTTTTTTTGCTGGTTTGTGACGACCTCGCCTCCTCCCACAACGACTCCAGCCATTCAGAGATCTGCATCGCCGGTCTACTAATCATTGGCTTGTTATCTCATCATCCCATTCACCTGCACTCACTTTGTTACCTTTGATTCCCCTCTCTTTAAAAAACCCTTTTGTTTGGCACCTCCTTGCGAAGTCTTCACTTTCAATGTGATTTCTGAGCGCTACAGTTTCTAAACTTGATATTCCTGTGTTTGTAGTTTAGTCTTTGACACTGTTTGTGTAACCTGCCTTTCTCCTGTGCACCTGTGTTTTCCCAAGTCTGGGAAATTTTTGTGTATTTTTGCACTCATCGATTAAACACCCTGCTACTCCGCACTTGCGCACTTGCACCTGCTCTCTGGTGTGTTTGTGACACGGTGACGATTTCTGGAGACAAGTACCTCTTCACTTTCTTTTTTTTTTATTATTTATTTGTTTGTTTGTTTATTTTGTATATATGATTCAATATATTCAGTTTAAAAAGTCTGGCACATCCGCTATTCTAGTTGAGTGTAGTATCCGACGGGATCCAAATGTCCAGCGAACTCAGAAGTATCAAATGAGGGGGAAAAAACTCTCAAAGCTTGGAAAAGAAATCAGAAAAGAGATCTTACTGCACTTTCACTGTCTCCAAGGTCACATCTGTGGGTGGCTCGCCATCTAACTTTGGTGTCCTCTTGTGTAAGTGCAGGGAAACTAAGTCACGCTCCTTTGAGATCACTTTCAGTCCTTTTTATGAGTAAAACAAAAACTAGCCAAATCTCATGGAAGAAACAATTAAAAGTCTTAAAAGCTTGATTTTTTGATTGTCAATTCAATTTTGTATTTCTTAGGATTCTGCTCTCTCTCCTTGATGGATTTATTCTTTAACTGAAAAAAAAAAAAAACGTGAATTTTGAACAGATATACTTTTGAATACATACAGTCGCTTGAGGAGGTGGGAGGGACTTCCCGATATGAATTAATAAATATTATTTATTAATTAGTTTACAGACTTTCAATATTTATCAGTCTAAATATAATAATCATAATAATTTTTAGAAGAGATAAATTTTGACTGGGTTACTTCCTCCCCCCTTGAAGGTAAGCAAGTCCCTTTGTGTCAACCCACCAAATTCACCTAATCTACTTTCAACATCTATGAAGCTATGTTTTGCAAGTATAGTTAATTATAAATTAGTTAATTACAGCTTCACGTAGGGATTGCAACAAGCTGTGAACTACTGAAGTAGGTGCATTACCTAACTGGAGATAGTGGAGTCCCTGTTGGGGGTCTGAGTCCCTAAAAGAGCATCTTTATGTTACGGCATCGGCTGTGCTCCTGGTTGTTTTTTCCCGTTTGTTTCTAGTGTTTCCCTCTCCCTTGTGTCTCCTGTGCTCCCCCTGCTGTGTATCTGCATGTGTGTGTGTGTTTGTGTAGGTGTGGCAATTCCAGATCCCTGACTCAGCCTGCTGGCGCCGCTCACCATCATCTCATCTGCCGCAGTCTCCGTTTGTTCTCAGTTGCCTGTCACATTCTCACTATTTTCAATAAACCCACATCAAAACGTCATCCAGATTCTGTGTTCTGCATTTGGGTTCAAACCATTAGTTGCAACAGTGCTACATTAGATTCTGGGGCAGATTCTACATTAGGTGGTACATTTGGTCCTGGGTTAGGCTCTGATTCAGGCACTGGATTGGCCTCATCCTCTTGCTCAGTTTTTTCATTCAGGTTCCAGGATTCACTAGGTAGAGTTTCTCTTGAAACTTCTTTACCATCACCTGTCTGATACTACACTCAACTAGAACAGCATGCCGGATGTGCCAGACTTTTTAAACTGAATATATTCAATTATATATATTGAACTGGATATTGAAATCGCAATTTGAATTGGGAATACCGTTTGTGTGTGATGAATTTTGTATATAATTGTTATTAATCTATAACGTTGTTAAGGATGCACCTATAGCCTTGTTATTTATATACAGTATTCCCAGAATCCCTTTACTGTTGATATTTGATTGTATAGTAATATATTTATAGTTTTATTTATTTATACTTAACAGACACATAATATTAATATAGCTCTGCACAGACTATTTTAACTATTAAATAACCAGATTGAAAATATAAATAAATCTCTTTTAACTTGGAAAACAACTGTCATTCCTTACACCTCCATTGAACCTACTGGTCCAAAAGCATATTTAATCAGGTACTACTGAGGTACCTGTTACATAAAAAGTGGCACTAGTCTTACCAAACCTGAGGTCTGACTGATCACAGTCTTTTCTGTAGTCTTGATGATAACCCCACAAGAGGAACTTTGTGTGTTTTGCACCCAAATCTAGCATGACCGTGTTTCACAACAGGGCCCCTGTTAGCAGGCAATTACCGGTTTGTACCTAGTAAAACTGATTAAAAAAATGATAAATTAAAAACTTGCTGGTCAAAATGTCCGGTAATACATAATACAGTAGTGGCTAATGTTGAGGTTTTGTTCCATTGTTACTGCTCGTTTTGCTTAATCGTTACTGTTCATTAAATAGTCAAACGATTTTAGGTCATTGTCATTCTTTTGTCAACCTAGGTGTACAGTATATTTGCGTTTGTAATATAGACTGTCATTGAAACATGACCAGTACGTTTCAAATTTGTCTGGTAAAATAAATTCTTTCCAGACACCAGACTGGCTAGAAAAAATCCCAGCAGAAACCGTGGTTCACAAATAAATACAAATGAACAAATCTGTCAACATATTCATCTTTACTTCAAGAATATTTAAATGCCAACATTACGTTTACATTTATTCATTTAGCAGACACTTTCATCCAAAGAGAGTTCCAAGACAGGTAGAGTACAAACCTACATCAGCAATCAAAATTCTCTTTTGTCTCAGTACTTGACTTTGTAGCCTTCTTATAGTAAGACTATGCTGCCATTTTTGTTTAAAGAAATTACTTCAGTTGTAAATGTTTCCTCATTCTGATTTTATTACACAAATGTGTATAACTCCTTTTTTCTAACATCCTGGGAACAGAGACCTGTGGGTTATATTGTCTGACAACAATATTTCCAACTTTTGTGGGTAACATACAGGTACCTGGTCTAAGAAGAGCTGGACTTCTAACCAGAAAGGCTAAATGTATAGAGGCTCTACAAAGCCTTGGCTACGTTTGTGATGTAGAAGCAAATAGGAATCATATTTCTGGATGGTTGCAGTTTCAAGTACCGCACAGCAGTTGATTAAAATGAAAATATAAAAAGCAGTGAATTTTACAGAATTTTCGTGTGGCAAAACAAACGACTATGGTTGAGCATACATTTGACAAAAATGATACTGCACATGATGGTGCACAGACTGATGGCCAACAGACACAATTTTAGATGGACACACTGTTCTCCACTTCCTCAGGCTTTAGGTAGAAGTATGGGAGTAGAAGACTTTGGTTCCTCTTCTCAATTTCATCGGAGAGAGACTTCAGGTCCTCCTGAAACTTGTCAATAATCTGAAGGGGTGTCTTTTCATCGAACAGCTCCTCTGGATAATATCCAAGTGGGTACTACAGTTTTTGTCAAGGGGAAAAAATACATTTGTACATTTAATTTAAAAAAGGAATCAGTATATGAAATCCATAATTCTGTTTAAAACATTCCTCAGTTGAAACTTACACGATCAGAAGAGGGCTTGCTTAATACATACAGGGCAGCCATTATGCTCACTGTAGTACTGATATTTGGGAGGGCCTCCAAAATGGAGTCCTCAGTTGAGCTTCCTTTTTTGATGGGAGGCGGACATCTTAGGGAACTGGGCAAATTGGGCATCCATCCACCAAAGTCAAACTGAGAAAGGTCAGAAGACATACTGTTCCTGTACCCATCCATACTCATATGACTACAGGTCAGAACTATCAGTTTTCTCTCAGAATTAAGAGGGCCTAAGATTGAAAAAGAAAGCAAAAGAACCTGTCCATTGTTGAGGGCAGCGTGTTGGACTGAAACACTGAAGATCGCCATGGTAACAAACTTGATGAGTTCATCCACAGTCTTGAATGATGATATCCCTCCCTCTGAGAGGACGATATTTTCATGAATTATTACAGGAAAGAAATTTGCTCTTAAGTTTCCACCCTTCATTTTACAGGAATTTTTCACTATACCGTGTTCAGCTTTCCCCAGGAAGCCATTATTATGTATCTCTTCAATCCAGCATTGCAGTTCAGTGTCTTTGACGACATCATCATCTGAAGTGTAGTAGTATCTCACCACACCGTCAACATACCTGTAAATATAAAAGAAAAGAGGATCAGATATTGTGGGAGAAATAAGCTTATATTAAATCATTATTGTAACACACTTGTTGATGATGTTCCACAGCTTGAGGCCGTCGTCTCTGTAGTAGTAGTTTGGAATGTCCTCCACACCACGAGCCTTGATATCATCAGGCAGACACAGGGAGCTGTAGGTTAAGGTGGAGGCTGCTCTCTGCAGAAAAGTAACTGTCCCCCCATGACCAATGGCAGTGTGCTAAAACAAAGAATAAGTGAGAAACTGTAAGAGTAAGCAGCAAACTCCTTAGTCTGACTAGTATTCATTATTTACCTCAGCGAAAACCCCATCATCTGAGACCAGCATCTGTCGAGCCATGATGTTGATCTGGAGTGTGTAGCGGGTATGTGGTATCAGGAGCTGGAGAAAATCGTACATGACAGTCATGAATGATAAAAATAATCTCTCATCAATCCTGCTTGCTTACTGACACAAGCTGTTATTACCTTGAATAAGGGGTGGACTGTGGGTAAGTTGCGCAAGGTTGCTATGGTAAAGACCTCAGCCATCAGGTGAGTGCGTAGCAGGTGGAAGTTCAGCTCATGCTCATTGAATTCGGCGTTCCGCACAAAAGTCTTGGCGAGTAGCCAATCAGATTCAGAGTCTGAGGGAAGAAAGATAGGGTTCTCCTCTCCTGGCTCCTGCTTCAGCTGTTTGGAAATGCGGAAGATTGTGGAAGGGGCCATCAGCATAAACAAAGGATCTAACAATACTTAAATGTACTTACCTGGATGGCAATGGGCAGTAGCTTGCCTGAAGGGTTACTAAAGAGCAGGCATATGGGAGCCGTCAGATATTGTTGTGTCTTATTAATGACATTTGCAGATAGACCATCCAGCCGCTTGTAGTCACACAGGAAGATGTTTCCATGCTGTTTGATTTAGAATGCATAAGGAAGGAGCAAATGAGAGTATGAGTAAAAGCTGAAGTGTTTTGGTAGATGTTCATCAAAATGATTAATCTCTTTACCTTCATCTCATTCTTTAAGCTGCTCCCAGCTGGTAAAAAGGCTTTGACCATGTCATCAGTGACAGGGAACTTTTTTGGCAACTCTGAGCATTTGTGGATCATCATGGGGTTCATGCCATTCAGAAGCTGGTAGCCAAAAAACTCATCCTCTCTCCAATGTTGCCGAACATATTCTACAAGAGTGGACAGATGACGTAAATTAACTTTGAGTAAGAGAGTAAGAGAGACCAAGAGAAAAGAACGAGAGTTTTGCAGTACCATAGGTCGCTGTTCTTCGTTCAGCAAAGACATGATCAAGTTCCTCAAAACTGTCCCATGACTCCATTCGACCAGCAAGATTTTGGAATTTCAGCTCGGTCATTCTGCATAAAAGAAGGATAATCACACATATTATTACACAACATGATCCTACATGAAAGAACCACAGTTAACAGCGTTGTCATGTTGGCAGCGCTTGCCCATTGTGCAGGTGAGTGACAAAGAAAATAACAAATGAACATTTAAGACCCTATGAAGCAGTGCACATTTTAGAGGCTAAACCTAAACTTACTCAGGTAATGTGGGACTTGATAATTAGTGATGAGTTGAATCAAATGTGTTAGAGGGACAAAAGATGTGCATAGCTATGGCCACCAGAACCAGGACTGAGAAAGAATGCTGCAATGTACATTTTGGGTATTTCATTAAACAACAGTGCTACTTCTCTTCTTAGTTGAAAACTTACGTTGATATTCGATTGAACATGAACTCAGTTTCCTTGGTGAATGAGAATCTGACTTCATCAGGTAAAGCCTTTGAAGCGTCCGCCTCCATTTTATAGGGTATCCCTGGTGCATGTTGTTGCCATCTGTGGGTTCAGACCAAACATTTCAGATGAAGACAAACACATGTGGTGCCATATCTTTCTGCGAGTCATGTACATAAACAATTATTTTTGCTCTTTATCCCACCTGAATACTGCGGAGCGTTTTTTGATCTCCTCATTTCGATGCTCTTTGGTTATCTCATTAGTTTCCTTTAGTATTGTCTTGGCTTAAGAGAAAAAAACAGCACAGTTTAAGCTTTGGCAACCCATAACAGAAGTCAAGTAAAAATATGGGCAGCATATGTTCCTGGACATGAATTTACCAAGAGCATCTCTGAAAACCAGCCTCTCTTCACTGGAAAACCAGCGGTGACATGGGAACAGGACCGTGTCACCTTCAGGGTTAGTCACAATAACCTTGGAGCAGAACCAGTCGTTCACTCCAAAATGAAAGAAAGAGTTGAGTTTAAGTTCCATCAGCAAAAGAGTGCCTATGGAGGCGGGGCAGTTTAGTTCAAACTTGTGTACCTGGAGAGAGATGTAACATTAAGCAGTTTATCTGTTAAGAGACCAACCACTGGTAAAATGATTTCCAAGGAATATCCACAAAAAAAATGTCATCTCGATGGATCATCCACCTTCTTGTTGACAGGGGTTCCTGTTCTTACTAGCCAAATCTCATCAGTTACACTGACAGCAAAGGGGTTAATGGAATGAGGAAAGTAGACTTATTAGTTCTTACTGATCCACGCCAAAAGCCCAACCGGGAGAGGTTTTCACACTCCGTTTTTCCTTTAGTGCCAACCAGCTTGATACTGACTCTGTTTGTAGTTCCAGCGTGCTGTCTGTCTCCTGTGAATACTTCAACTTGGTAACTCATTGTGGATATTTATTCTGCAAAAGAAATGAGACTGGGTAATCGAATGTTTTTACAGACAGATATTCCTGAAACTTCTTTGCTAAATTGAGGTAAGATTTACCACTCACTTCTTTGATAATGCAGTAATTCAGTCTTTGTCACTGGTTGGTATTGTCAAGAGCAAGGTTTTATTTTATGCTGTTCCTGCGAGTCTAGGATCCTGTGTCAAGTTATGGGTTATTTCTGTTTTTTATACTGCCTGGAAATTGGCTTTCATCAAACAACTCAAATGTTCACACCCACACCCTAGTACACACCCTGAATTTCTGATATGCTCCATTTCAACTGACACCACAACAGAAATCAAAAACTGTTATTCTGCTGACATTGCTTAGTATTGTGAGATTATAACCTTTTCCAAAACGTAAAACAGAAGATTTACACTCAGTGCAGAGGAATTTCTTGAAATAATATCTCATAGCATCTGTATTTTGAGGCTTCTAGCACCAAGAGTTATGAACTATTTAAGTATAAGTCTAACCTGTGGATTTATATTTAAGCAGCTTTCTAAGAAAACAAAAACAAATAATAATAAATTTGAATGCTTATGGTTCTAAGCATAATTAAATTTAAGTACTTATGTCGTCAGAGGACTTCTGACTCAGTACATGCAGAACCGTGGTATTGATGTCTGGGAGAATGCACAGTAGAAATTCAACATTACCAACGATCATGCACAGACATGCAGAGTGTTAATGCTCTTGTTATGATAAGTTTAGAATTATCAGTTTGCTTAAAATACCACTTGTAATGAAAATTATAATACAGACAAGGAACACTGCATCTTGTAGTTTTCCAGTGTCAAAGAAATTTACATATACTTACAAACAACACTTTCCTAATTCACCTAATCAGATTTCTGTCATAAGACTATCCAGATGGCAAGGCTGGATACAGCTGCCTTCAGAGGAATTGACTAAATAAACATAAAAAATTTAAATGTCAGTCTGTTTTTCAGAATGTTCTTTGACCTCAGATATTACCTTACTGTCACGAACTGGGAGGAGACTGGATGCAAGTGTAGGCAAGTGTAGGCAATTGCAATCCAAATCGTGGTCAATAAACAGAAATGGTCTGGTACACAAAACACTGGCTACTGGGGGCTAAGCGGATCTGAGGTCAGATAACAAGCTGGGGTCAATACACTGGAGAGCTAACAGACAGAATAGGGGTAACAAGGTAACAGGATAACAGGAGAATAAGGCAGCAACAAGGAAAACTAGGTAAACAGGGCCCAGCACAGTACTGACAGCAAATGTAAGACTTCACAAAGCACACATGAAAACACTGAGGTGTATAGACACAGACACAATGAGGGAACAAACTGAGCACAGGTGCACACAATAATTAGGAAACAAGATGAGAAGCCCATCAGATCCAACTTGGCTCTGATTAGCCAAGAGACAGGGAGGTAGATAAAGAGGCCTGACACTTGTCGTACCTCTACTGTTATATTTACCTTTATCTTTGCTTGTATATAGTCTCAAAGTTTTGTTTTTGTGTGCCTTCTTATTCCTAGAGTAGATATGACCAGTTATTCATCTGTAATGCTGACAGAAGTCTTGACAAGTGTTATATTAAGGCAAGCAGCTTAAATAAACCAGAATGCTCTTTGTCTGCAAACGTGACACGTCATTTGAGTCATCTGTGGTCACAAGGAAGATCAGTGCATATGATACCAAAGACAAAAAGAGAAGAAGGTTTTTCTTTGGAAGAAGAAAGTGGTTTCAGTGTCTAGAGTTCTGACCAAACCAGAGCTCACACATCTGTCCCTATCTTCTGTATGCTTCAAGATAACTTCACAAGATGACTACAGCGGAGGAATTGGCATAGACATTGATACCCATGACGCAAGGATGGGTTGTTCTGTAACAGGCAGTAGCAGGGATGTATTGAAACCCATAATATCAAAGAAAATGTTTTACTTCATCAACTGCAGTACAAATGATCACAGACTGAGTACTTTTACTTTTCAAGTGCCAGAGGTACAATTACAAAACTTCACTTTAAGAAATGGCACTATAGCTGCAAACGCTTTTTTTTTTTTTTTTTACATTCCACTAATGTTGGTGGTTGAGTTTCGAATTATAAACTTCAGAAACGTTGGGTCCTCGTAACAGGAAACAACCAGAATATATGAGGCAGAGAAAGGACCAAGATTAAAGTAAGCCAGATTTAGGCCTCATATATTCTCACCAGTGTTTCCCACCACTGTTAATGTACTGTATCTCAGTTTTCAGTGCCAGTATATTGCACAATCCCCCATCTACAGTTTAGTGTTAAGAGAAGAATACAATGATAAAAAGATGAAAAATACTCTCTATACTATCCAGAGTACACTGTCTGAAAATGTTGTCACTGATGACTAAGATATATATATATATATGTGTGTGTGTGTGTGTGTGTGTGTGTGTGTGTATATATATATATGCACCCAATCAGACACACACAGCTGTACATATACACACACAGTAATAAATATACATTTTATTAGAAACAGAGGGTGACATGACCCTGGCTCAGTACTTGCTATATAAAGCAGACTGCCTCAGGAAGGTGTTCTGTGCTGACAGTGCTGTTTAGTGCAAACCTGTGGAAATTTTGAAACTGTGTGGGCTAGTCTGTGTTTAGATAACTTGAGCCAACCTTAAAATATGACCTTTAAAAACATGTTTGTGGGTGTAGATAGTTTCACAATTGGCTGTACATATTTCTCAATAACATTCTACTCCGATACCCCTTTCCTCCTGTTTTCCTGTTTGTTCTTTCTCCCCATTCAACCACTGAAGCCTAGACAGGTCATAACGAGTATGAAAATGTTTGTTGTTGCGATAAACTATTTGGCACAATGGTATGTTGTGCCAATGTTATGGATAAGTTCTGGTTAATGGTTCACAGTGAATATCAGACCTAATACTAATATCGCTTATCTGTAACCATAACCTTATCTGAGAACCTGTACCCAGTGAAATTAATTATTTAAAATAAAAACTCTATTTATAGCTCAGCGCTCTGAACACTACACATAAAAATCTGTCAGAATAACTCTTCATTAGCCTTAACATATGTTAAATAATAGCATTGATGTAGCAAATACAATACTGCTCTTCAAATTCAATACCTCTGGCTAAGTTCCTGGATCACCACATTCAGTAAGCTATAAACGCTCATTGCAACTGTAACGGAAGCCAGTGGGTACAGTGCTGTGCAGTGAGTAAATCTCACTCCCTGACACCTTAAGAGGCATACTAGCGACTGAGGCCTGCAGACACACATACAACAACCTCTAAGTTACACATACAAGAAGACTAACAACTAATGACAGATAATGACAATAGGAAAGGAGGGGAAAGGGAAAGGCATGGCTCAGTCACATTCAGGTGTGAGAGACCGAAGTTCCTGAGGTTGAATTTAGGAGACAGTGAGCAAGACTTCCTGTCAGAATCGGGAGAGTCTTTTCGAGTCGCGGATCTTCCAAAGTGGTGAGACTGGGCCGATTCTTCGCAGAGACGAGAATGGACTACGTAACAGCTGATACAACCAGAGCTGAGCTGAAGTTGGTGCTAGAGCTGAACCCAGCTTCGTGGAGCTAAACTAAACTGGAGGATAGCAGGGGGTCAGGCCTTTATCTGATCTGGAAACAGGGGAATCTGCTATCCTTTAGTGGGTGTCTCTAAAGAAAGGAAGGAAGAAAAGACACACTCCTTGGAATTTGGATAGTGTTAATCTGAGCTAAGTTTAAATAATATTTCATAAAGTTTTCCAGTTAAGGAATAGTTAAATATTAGACTACTCGTGTCCACGGCATTTTATGCTTTCAAACGAGATCAAATACGATTGCTCTAATACTGTGAACAACATACTTTCACTGACAGCTTGAGAATTAGCTGTTGGTTAATCGGCTAGTGGTTATTTAAAAGCACTATAGCAAATTTAAGGCTATCATTCATTATAGGCTCAATAAGTACGATTATTCTGTAATGTTGTACAGGTTAGTTTAATTTTCTTTTAGTCCATATAGTTGGTGAGTGAGTGAAGGAATGGTTTGAATTCCCAACTCACAGGCAACTAACCTCTGAGGTGATCTCATCTTAACTGGGATTAATTGTTATCTACTTGTGATCAAATCGTACGGGGGTCACTGCGCTAAAAGGTTGAGCCTGGTATCTGTTAGGTGGCAAGGAGAGTAGTTATTGCTTTGATGTGCATTGGTCCTGAATTCAGGGCCAAAAGGGCCAAGAAAAGGGTCAAAGAGACAGAGGGGGAGGAAGAAAGGGTCAGAGAGAGAGAAACAGGGGGATAGGGTGAGAGTCTGCAATGTTGTACCTCAGAATCAGTGAAACATTTAGCACACATTAGCCCACATATTGCTGCCGCCCAACAGGTGATGTCAACAGGGTAATGTTAACAGAAATATTTATAATTGTTGTATTAAGTCAGTCAGTCAGTTGTTCTCTAAGCTGCTTATCCTAATTAGGGTCACGGATGGTGCTGGAGCCTATCCCAGGGCTCATTGGACAAAAGGTGGGGAAACACCCTGGATAGGTTGCCAGTCCATCGCCAGGCAGACACACAGACAAACACATTCACACCTAGGGGTAATTTAGTATCTCCGAAACATACAAACTCCACATAGAAAGGACACTGGCCACCCAGCCGGGAATAGAAGCCAGGGCCTTCTTACTGTGAGGCAACAGCGCCACCGTGCACCGCTGTAGTGAGTCAACCTGCTTATATAAAACTATCCAGAATACTCAGTGTTGAGTCATCTGTGGTCACAAAGAAGATACAGTACATGTGATACCAAAGAGAAAAAGAGAAGAAGATTTTTCTTTGGAAAAGGGAAGTAGGCACAGTGACCGCAGTTCTACCTATGTCACTCCCTTCTCTGTATCTGTCATGATAACTACACAAGAGGAACTGGTACAGAGAGTTGAACCCATACTACAACAATAGCGTCTGCAGCAGCTAGCAACAACCCCTGTGCTTTCCGTGCTTTTTTTTTTTTTTTTTGAAAGAGAATTATTTAAACCAGTAATATCAGACAAAAGGTTGAAGATTGTCCATATCATTTTAAAGAATTAAAAATTCTTTAAAACAGTAAAACAGTGACTTTTAAATGAGAAAGAGAAATCGATACACACTAGCTTGTCAGACTTACACTGATAAGAGATGAAATCATGCTTTATGGAGATAAAAACATTAGCATAAAGGAGAACACAATGCTGCAGATATCAGTGAAGCCTTTATCAACTTACAGCAATCCTTTACAATAATCTTTACACACAAAACAACAGGCAGTGCTGCAGGGTAATGCTGTTGAAGGCTGCTTAAGGACTTGTGCTGTTAATTGGACTGGAGTCTCCTCACACAATATCTCCATAGGGTTGTAACCAAGAAGGTATGGCATTGATGTCAGACAGAGCGAAAATGCAATCTTAGTATAGGCTAATATTTCTGTTCTGGAGGAATATCATCTACCCTGTAAGAAAATGATCCATGTTATATAGATTGATTCCATGTTATGTTCTAAGAGCAATATCTTTTAAAAGCTGCATTAAGTATAGACAAAGACCTCAGAGGGTACATTGCACTCATTATTTTCACCCTGGTGCTGACTCTTTTAAAAGCTCCAGAATAAATCATTCGGACAATTTGCCTTTCCCTCTGGAGGGAGGACATTTTGAGGGGACTGAAAAGGTTGGGCATCCAGTCACCATGGCCAAACTGAAACACTCAATAAAAGGAATTTTACAACATCCACACCATGTTGTGTAAGGAGTGGTATCTTTGCTTGTATATAGTCTCAAAGTTTTGTTTTTGTGTGTCTTCTTATTCCTAGAGTAGATATGACCAGAGTCATCTGTAATGCTGACAGAAGTATTGGCACATGTTGTATTAAGTCAAGTTGCTAAAGAAAACTATCCAGAATGCTCTTTGTCTGCAAACGTGGCACGTGTTGAGTCATCTGTGGTCACAAGGAAGATCAGTGCATATGATACCAAAGACAAAAAGAGAAGAAGGTTTTTCTTTGGTAGAAGAAAGTGGTTTTAGTGTCTATAGTTCTGACCAAACAAGAGCTCACACATCTGTCCCTATCTTCTGTATCCCTCACAGAGGTGGGAAGTACAAATATTTCGTTACTGTACTTAAGTAGAGTTTTCAGGTATCTGTACTTTACTTGAGCCTTTTATTTCTGATAACTTTTTACTTTTACCCCCCACATTTTAAGACAAATATCTGTACTTTCTACTCCTTACATTTTCAAAACAGGCACGTTACTTTAGTTTTAGTGCATTTGAGGGGAATTATCGATGATTTTTATTTTGCATCATTGCACGCCCTCACAACATCAAGACCAGTTTGAACCTAAATTGATGACACAATAACACAAAGGAAAGATGATCCCTTGGTCTATCCAGCAGTGCATCTACGACAGACGTAATAAGACAAAAACGATATAAAAAACGTAACAAGATGAAACAGACAAGAAATGGAGACTCGACCGCGGAGAAAAGGCGTCTATTGAATGTGATGTCTGTGACAGGGAGAACTAGTAGCTACATGGATGAAAGTGAACAAGACAACATTGCCGACAGAGCAGATTCAGAGCAGGAAGATGTGCCCCATCCATGGGCTTATTTAAGAGAAATTTTTGTTGGTAGTCCTGTAGAGATGAGGGAATTTCTAACAAAAGAGTTTAAGGCTTAATTAGACCTGAGGTGTGTTCTCGTTTTGATGATAATGTTTTGAGTTCTGTTGCTGACACAGAAAACTAGGACGAAGCATTAGGGCCACATTGAGAAAAAAGAAATCTAAGATTTCGAGAATAAAGTTGTAATTTATTAAGAATAAAATGGTAATATTACGAGAATAAAGATGTAATTCTACGAGTAAAAAAAAAAATCATAATATTACGAGGATAAAATCGTAAAATTAAAAAAACATGCTATTACCAGCAACCAACAAAACGGGTGAAAGGTCCCAATACTTATAATAATATGGTGTTGATATGTTTCTTTTCTCTTTTGGAGGAACTGTATATCTTTGTATCAGGGTCATATGTGCACCAAAGGTGGCTAGAGGTACAGAGGGAGATGTTTCAGGGGGCCCCGAGAGAGTTACAAAGGCTAACAGAGACACAGTAGGCATGTAGGTACAATGCTTGCAAGACAGTGAGGGACAGACTGCCAGGCATCATATGTCTACTGAAAGAAATATTTGAAGAAAGAAATGGTGACAGAGCTTTAGAGGCAAGAGGTCTATTAGCCCAAATAGATCTAAAGTTTGTTTACCTCCTTGTAACATTCACCAATGTTTTTCATGAGATAAAACACCTCTCAGATATTTTACAGTCCCCACAACTCAATTTGGGCACAGCTGGTAACCTTTTTGATTCTCTTGTTTGACACATTGAACACCTAAATAGAGGGCTCTCTCTTTAATGACATTTGGGACAATACCCTTGCAGAGTAATACAACATCAGTGTTGCAACTCGAAGGCCTCAGGTCACACCAAGCTCTAGGCTTGAAGGGTATTACATTTCCACTCCAATAATTCAAAGAAAGGTTAACACAGATCACCGAGTGCATCATCCATCTCTAAACAACAGAAAATGATAATTGGATTTAATGGGAGAAATGAAGGAACTGAAAAGACAGAATGCCGAGAAGCATAAAAGGATTGCCATCTTGGAATGTCGAGTGGCAGACCTGGAGCAGTATATCCGCATGAACGACCTAATTTTTAGCGGGCTTGAGATCAGACCCCAGTCACATGTTAGGGCTGCGGCGGCGGCAGGTGGAAAGCCCGCCGAATCCGAACTGGACTCCCTTGAGCAACAGGTGATCGCTTTCGTTGACAGCAAAGGCATGTGGACATCAAAGGTATTGAGGAGTGTCATCCTCTCCCTCGAAAAAAACAAAAGCAAGAAACCTACAATAATAGTTCACTTTGTAAATAGAAAACATAAAACACACATTGCTTAAACAAGGGAGAAAGCTGAAGGGATCCAACATATATGTGAACGAACACCTGACAAAGTAAAATGCTGACATCGCCAGACGGGCACAACTCTTAAGAAAACAGAGTAAGATCCAATCGACGGCGAACTGTAAGGTGTTCATAAAACTGAATGGGTCAAAAGTGCTGGTGATCAGGGAGATTGCTGAATTGGATGAGTACCAGTGACAACTCCTGGGAGAGCAGCATACCAAGGTAACGATATAACTGAACATTACTCATTTAAAATGGATGATCACCTGAACTGAGGATAGCTCACTAAGAGCATAGAGAGTGCCTGAATATGGACTGGAATGATGATGTAACCTTGTAAAGGAATGAGTTCTCTAAATTGTAAAGCGGCAGAAAATGAGCCTTGCACAGAAGGAAATATCATTCTTCCATTTCACATTGCTGCTGCTGATGAGGAGATCAAGTGTATAAACTCGCAAGGAAGCTGCAGGGGGCAGGAGACATGTGATTGGGATCTCGAAACCTTCAAATACACTGAACATAATATGTATGAACTTGAACAAAATGTTGGCCCTGAGAATAATTTCTTCAACAACCTAAACAACAATTGCTGTTACTACACAGATGATCAGTTTAACATGGAGGTTAAGACAGATCATGGAATGTCAGTAATCCATTTTAATAGCAGGAGCCTTTATGCAAACTTTCAAAACATCAAATATTTAGGTCAATTTAAGAAACCGTTCAATGTTGTAGCTGTTTCTGAGACCTGGCTTAGCTCTGAGAAGGGTGTGGATTTTGAGTTGAGTGGGTACAAATTGACTTACATGAATAGGGAGAACAAAAAAGAGGGGGTATGGCTCTGTATGTGGATAACAATTTTAATTATAAGATAGTGGAAAGTATGACAACTACTACTGAAGATGTGCTGGAATGTATTACTATAGAAATCTGTATGGGGAAAAAAGAAAAACATAATTGTTAGCTGTGTATATAGAGCACCTGGATCCAACATTGAAATATTTAAGAAAAGTATGGAAGGAATTTTTGCTAAGGTAAATCAGAAGTTTATGTGCATTTGTGGAGATTTCATTATAGACCTGTTCAATCCAAATAAGCACAAAATTATTGATACATTGTATAGTATGAGTTTATTCCCCATGATAAGGAGACCAAGCAGACTAACATCACACTGTGCCACTCTAATAGATAACATTTTTACAAATGTTATGGAAGGCAATACAGTGAGTGGGCTTCTAGTGACCGACATCAGTGACCATTTGCCGGTTTTTGTGATCTATGACTGTGATTGCAGGAAGGATGGGGATGCCAACAGACCTAAATACAGGCGTGTGAAAACGGAGGAATCCATGGGTGCATTAGGAGACGATTTGTTGGCACAAACCTGGAAAGGAGTTTGAGGAAGATGATGTCGACAAAGTGTATGAAACATTTTTAAAGGTGTTCAATTCATTATGTGACAAGAGCTGTCCAATAAAAAAATACAGTGGAAAACAAAATTATATAGATAGGCCATGGATCACAAAGGGACTACGAAATGCCTGCAAAAAACAAAAAACAAACAAACAAAAAACCTATATAGGGAATTGTAGAAAATGTAGAACTGTAGAGGCAGAAAATAAATATAAAAAATATAAGATTAAGTTAACTAATATTATGAGGATATGAAAGAAGGAATATTATAATAAAAGACTAACAAAAACATCAAGGGCACATGGAGTGTGCTAAATAGCATTATTAGAAATGGATCAACAAATACAAATTACCCTCAATATTTTATTTACAATGATAAGAATTTAAACAATATGAATGATGTGATTAATGGGTTTAACAACTTTTTTGTAAATGTGTGACCAAAATTGGCGGAGGAAATCAATGACCTAAAGCCAAAGGAAGGGGGTGCTGTTGATAATTAAGAGGATGGATCTCCAAGCTCAATTTTTCTAAGGGCAGCAGAAGAAAAGGAAATTACTGGTATTGTTAGCATATTTAAGAATAAAATGTCTACTGACTGTAACGAAATTGATATGACATTAGTCATGAAGGTCACTGATAGTATTGTAAAACCTTTGACTTACATCTGTAATTTGTCCTTCCAAACAGGTATATTTCCATGTAAAATGAAAATTGCTAAACTTATCTCTTTGCATAAAGCAGGGGATAGACATCATTTTACTGAATACAGGCCTGTGTCTCTACTTTCCCAGTTCTCTAAGGTATTGGAAAAATTCTTCATTGATAAGTTAGACAGTTTCATTGAGAAGCATAATTTGTTGACTGACAGTCAGTATGGATTTAGGTTAAACAGATCAACAACTATGGCACTAATAGTGTTGATAGAAGAAATCGTTGTATAGACAAAAAGAAATATACAATGGGAGTATTTATAGATTTACAAAAAGAATTTGATAGCCTTAATCATGAAATATTACTCAAAAAAAATGGAAAGGTATGGTATCAGAGGGGTGTTGAACTGGTTGAAAAGCTATATAGGAAACAGGCAACTATTTTTACAAATAAGTGACTACAAATCAACATTAATGGATATTACTTGTGTAGTCCCACAGGGGTCAGTATTAGGCCCAAAATTGTTTATTTTTTTACATAAATGACATATGCATGGTATCAAGGATACTGAAATTTGTTTTATTTGCCGACAACACTAATATTTTATGTTCTGGGGAGAATTTGCAGCAGCTTTTGGAGGTAGTCACATCTGAAATGAACAAATTAAAATGATGGTTTGACAAACAAATTATCATTAAATTTGAACAAAACCAAGTTTATGTTGTCTGGAAATAGTAAAATAAACACTCACATACAAGTGATGATAGACAACGTTAATATAGAAAGAGCACATGAAAATATATTTCTGGGTGTGATATTAGACCACAAAAGTTGCTGGAAACCTAATATAACATATGTGCGAGCAGAGTCGGCAAGAGCCATTGCAGTTCTGGCAAAAACAAGGCACATCCTGAATCATAAATCACTTTGTATTGTCCACTTGTATTACTATATCTAAATTACTTTGTGGAGATGTGGGGTAACACATACAAAAGCACATTACAACCATTATGCATGCTAGAACAAAAAGAACCATAAAGATAGTAAACAATGTAGGATTTTGTTACTTTTCAAGTGCTAGAAGTACAATTACAAAACTTTACTTTCAGAAATGGCACTATGGCTACAAACATTTGAAAGGAAGATTCAGAAAATTTTCAGCTTTCACTATCATGTTCTCTTTGGAAAACTCTAGAATTTTTTTTCCCTTTGGCCCTGGCAATTTGTTTCACTGACATTGGGAGTTTGGTTTCAAATTACAAATTTCAGAAACACAGTGTCCTTTTAACAGGAAACAACCAGAATATATGAGGCAGGGAAATTTTCACTTCATTATTTAACTAGAAGGGCACTCCGAGAGCGCAGACTTCCACTAAAGCCAATAGTCTATCCTCTATGATATTCAAATCTGTAACCGCAACCACTGTATATGTCTAGATATATTAGAACCAAAACTATTAGAACTATTAGAAAAAGTCAGAATGTATGATTGTGAAAGCTAATTTACTGTAAGAAATGATTGGTGATTATGCGCATGTTATGCTAGCCCACAATAACCTTTAAATAGGTGTACTTTGGTCATATCGACCTGGAAAAAAACAGCAAGTATAATTTAGACATTGCTTATTTCTTACATACCTGCTGTATTTGTTTCTACAGTGATGTCTGAGGTGGCGGTTATGTTTTGTTGTATGTGTAGTCGTAGCACACCATTCACTGTTATTACAATGGGGTCGTGCATGCGCGACAAATTCAGTTCATTTTTGCCCTCCCAATGTTAAAGAAAGTGGACAACAATACGTGGATCCACCCCTCGGATCCACTTCAAAATTTAATGGGTTCTTCCTTGGCCCACAATACACCCTTCCACCAATTTTCTTGAAATTCAACCTGGTAGTTTTTCTGTAATCCTCTTGATAAACATTCCCTCAGCCACTTCCTTGGCTGAGGGAATGACACCAACATTTTGTAATAATCTGACGCATATTGTAATAAACAGCCTGAATGCAATATGTAATAAATTTCCCCGCATCTTGTAATAAATTGTTACATATTGCAGTGGTTATTCCAGAATGTGGGAGTTGGACTTTTTTTTTTTTTTGAAGAAAATGTAATAATATGGTGCATTATCTAAACCAACCAAAATGGATGTATTCATTCATAAAAATCATTATAACATAACAACAGCGTTTATTTTATGCATTCTAGCGTGAATCATGCTGACTCAAAATTAATTTTAAAAGATACAATTAGTTCAGTAGATTAGTAGTATCTTTCATTGGCCAAAACTATATCAAGTGTCACTGTATTCCTTAGCTTAATAGAAGCTGTACTTGAGGGTTCATAGAGACATAGAAACCGCAAGACACTGAGTGCTATACTGCCACAAACGTCTAAGTATTGGTACACACAAATGTCAGGTTACACACACACACACACACACACACACATGCATACACATGTGCATACATGCGCACACATTCGTGCACACGCACAGAGCTAAGCCATTAAGCAATCCGGATTATGCAAATTTCGACTATACAAGAAAAGAGACCAAAAAAAGGTGCACAACAGAAGACCAGTATGGAACAATAAATTCTTTATTCTCTCAATGCCATATTACGGTATATTTAGGCAAAGAACATGTACCACACTGGAGTGGTCAACAACACTTTGGATGAACCTTTTGACAATTAAGCATGATCTTTAATTATGTTTAAGTATTTAAGTAATTAAGTGAAAAACAACCGCAGCATATAGCCTAACAACACACCAATTTGCATTGGATTTCTAATATACATACAGTTCAGTTTTAACCTGCAAAAACTACTTATCAAGTAGCCACAATAAAGAACTTTTCTGCCTCAGCATGCCCTTAAAACAGGCCATAGCTTACATATTAGACATACATGTAGCCCACACTATCTGGAAACTACTAAACTACATCTGAACTACAAACACTTGAAGCTGCTTTAACCAAGCAAAATCTACCTACAGTGCAAAACAGAGATAAGACCATCTCTTCCAAAAATGTCCTTGATTTTAAATTGACCAGTGTACATTACTTAAGCAGGACCCACGCCATTATTCACTCCCCATTTTTGATGAATAGGTCGCTTAGTCTCATTGCAAGACCACTACCACGTCCAGCAGATTTGTAGAGCCTCATCCTACTAATGACACTGTGATTGTCATGATCAAAGTCAAGGCTTTCGGCTAAAAATTCCCTGCGGTAGATTTGAGGATGGAACAGTGATGCAAGGTCTCGAAAAAGGTGAGAAACTCGGTTGAACACCCCAAGCATTGACATGTCTACACCAAGGGTCAACTACACAATGCATGACAGCAATTGTTGGCAGGATGGGCATGTAGTGTTTTCCATCTCCATCATCACCTTGGGGTACATCCAGTAGGGCATCATCTTGGGGTCCATTAATGAAGGGTTCATAGCCTGTGTTTGTCCAGTGTGGGTTGCTCATGTTCATCTTCTTGGTCTGATTCACTCTCATATCTTTGAAATATCCTTTCTCTCTCAACATCCTAGATGTTTTCAAGGAATGAAGAGACTGACCCTTCCAGACTTAATGTTCTCTGTGTCCCTCAGCAATGTGACCAAGGACCAACAGCAGCAAACTGTCACAGTATGTATTAGACTGAGATACTGCATAATAGAAGAGGCATCAATTCCCAGTGTGGAGACAATGGGAAATTGAACATTGAAAATCTCAGCAGCCCTTTGTAGTGTTATGTGATCCCCATAGGTCCCACATCATGACATACTATCCAAGTATGCATCCCAGTCATTCCCTTCAACATAGTGTGACAAAGGTGTTCCATTGCTGGTAAATGGATTAGACCTGAGATCTTCAACAATTTCTTCCCTCAGAGATGCTACTGATCTGAATACTCCTAGTGTGGCCAGCTGATCGGCCATGGCAATGAACTGGCAATTTCCATCTGGTGTTGGGTCAAGCCATACAATCAACTGCGAAGATTTAAAGTCCCTCAGTCTTTCTTTATGTGTGTACTGCATCAAAAGTGGATGTAATGGT
This sequence comes from Chanos chanos, assembly GCF_902362185.1. Classification (NCBI taxonomy): domain Eukaryota; kingdom Metazoa; phylum Chordata; class Actinopteri; order Gonorynchiformes; family Chanidae; genus Chanos; species Chanos chanos. The sequence goes on from NC_044505.1 coordinate 3,331,790, forward strand.
TGCGCAGACTTTGAGGATCTAGAATGCATTTTTTCTTGCTGTCATGTTGTACTTCTGACATCATACACAAAGAACCATTTTTCTTGCATGTTGGGGTGACCAAGGATCTGAAACTGGACTTTGTACATTGAAAGCTTTACATTTTATTTCACAATTCTACCAGGCAACACCCGATACCGTGTTGACACTCAATGGGTATCATCTTTCACCCTGACCAAAACAGCATCCTTAATATGATACACAGATGGTGGATTTTGTTTAGATGCATGCCGGATCATCCGCTTACTGCAGCGCTCAGTGACTTTCTGTGCCATTTTTCTCAGTCTGCTTCATTTTCTTCAAACTTAAGTCACTATTTTAGAGGAGGGTAAATTAGTTTGTGGATTGTAAACAGATTCTTTACTGACATTGGATGGAGACCCTGGCAAGGGCTGTATTACCCTATTACTTTTTTTTCCCCCAGTATACTTCAAATGGAGACATCCAGTTTAAAACTTCCTTGGGGTCCTCATTTAGCACTCTGGAATATGCTGGCAGATTCTTAACTGTACTTAACTCTCTGCTGAAAATTCACAAGATCATACATGATCTTTTTCAACAGTACTTTGTAGCTCCTCCCTACCTTTCCTTGGCTTTGGGGATGATACAGTGGACTCAGTTATTCTCACTTGCATTGATTCCATCAGCCTTCCTTTAAATTCTCTTCCTTGATCATGCTGCAAATTTGAGGTGGGCCATGTTCAGAATAGATATCAAGATGTTTTGCAATCTCTGAGCTATCTTTACCTTTTAATGGTCTCAGCCACGTGTATCGACTGAAGACATCAACTACAGTGAGTATGTATCTATATGTAAAACAGCCATGTCTAATCTTTCATTTCCCCATATCAAAGAGGTCAATCTGATACCGGTCTTGTACTTCTTTGGCCCTAATGGGTCTTTGAATGAGTTTATTTCCAAATCTAGCCTTGTGGAGTTGGTGGCATTCTGAGCTGTCCAGGATTCTTTGAATGTTTCTTTCACAAATTCCAGAGTATTGCTCATTTAGTTGCTTATTCAGCTTCCTTGCACCTGATCCCTTGGTATCATTTAGATATTTTTTTACCATGCCATCAACTCTAGACTTCAAAGCGACTGGTTTCCCAGCACACAATAATGTCTGTCCATCCTGCTTAGAGAATAGAGATCTCTATTCGTCCACAGACTCACAAGAGTATTTTGTTGCGTTCTCGTTTGGTCGGCGACAGCAACATTGAACTTTCCCTTTAGTTTCTTAACTATGACATTGACATTGTACACATCCTCACGTACTGATTGCTGTTGTCCGTATCCCATACATAGGACCCAAAGGGTACAGGTCACAGTAATGGTTAACTGCAGATTTGTCAAAAAAAAATAAATAGCTAAATTTATTGAATATATATCAAACTGTGACGGAGGGCTCTGTCGGTAACCACGGCGGCACTTTTGATTGACACCCAAACGCATTACATTCCCCTCCCCGTTTGTAGTTAGACGCTTCTGTGAGTGCACGCACAGAATTAGCGGCTAAATATGTTCCATTTGCATACACGCAATCACAGCCACAACATAATTCATCCCGGTCCTACATAACACAAATCAACACAGACACAAAAATCCATTTAAAGCCTTGTTTATTGTCTTATCTGTTCATCGTTTTTGAAGATCTTCGTTTGTCGTTGTTTGTAAATGCGCGTTATGTTCGTCCACTGTCTTCCGTGTTGGCTATGGCTATGGATGCTGCAAAAGGCCAAACTAAGTCACGATTTCCCTGACGGTTTTAAAGCTCGGTGGGTAGCTCTTTCGCGCCATGAGCTGGTGGGGCAAACCATGCCCGAGTATTAGAACATGAAACATATTAAAGAAATGGATTGTGGAAATGGTTATTTTAAATATTATGACCTTTTTATCATCACCGTGGGATGTGTAAATTGAATGTGATTTTTAGAAATGCCTCAAATTATAACAGGGGGAAAAAAAGGAGGAAAAATGTATTTGGTGGTCAAGCCTCCAATATGGTATGAGCTAGGGGCGGGGCTTAGGATAGAAGAAGAGCCCCGGGGTACCTAGAAGGGGAGAGTAGTTGGCAGAACTTGGTCATGGTAGGACCATTGAGAATTGAGTACATTAAATCGCGTTTGTATATACCTGTAAATTTGAATTCTGTTTGTTTTTGCTTTGTCTTTTGTTTTCTGAAACTTAAACATATTTTTGCACTTTTGGGATTTTTTGTCACAGAATTTTGCGTTGCTGGGCTGTTTGGGAAAACACTGTAAATAAAACACCATTGCACTGAAGTGCTATTGCGGCGGAGCCAGTCATTTTTTTTTTGTTTAAACAACCCACGAATCACGTCACTCCACGACACAAACATTCCTTTAAACATACTGCATGATGATGCTCATGCTTAATAAGTTCTAACATGTGGTAACTTAAGACATTAACATTGTGAAAATGTGTTCTATTCACTAATGTTTTCTGTTTTGTGAATATATTGTTATACCCTTCCACTTTATTTACATTGGCTGGTTAAATGACCAGACAGCATATGTATCAAGATTGTTGATTGTATTATTATTGTTATTATTATTATTCATTTCCCTAATTATCACCAGACTATTTGTAAGAAAAGACAACTGATTTATAAGAACAATGAATAAATAGTGGTGCTGAAAACATAGTTATGCCTTTGCAATCATCTCCTTTTTTTGTTTGGTTGAACTTGTTGTGTTTTTTGGCATGACGTTTCTGGAGGTGCTTGATTACGTTGGTTGTGTTATATTTTACAGTGCTACCATCACCCCTCGAAACATTGGCTTTGCAGACATTGCAAGTACCCGTAGAACTTGTTGGCGTAGCAAGTGTGAAATACCCCAAAACTGCTGACCCTTTGTTGTTAGCTCCCTCCATGCTATGTTAGCTCTCCTTCTAGCAAAATGTACGGGTCTACCGGCTCACATGGAATAACATAGAATTGAACTGAATAGAATGGCTCCATTGTCCCCAATACCTGTTCCAGTTATATGAGTCAGTATCGGACCGATATCCGATATCAGTATCAGCTCAGTGCATCCTTAGTGTAGATGAAAACTAGATTTAAAATCTGTTTAACCTTTTTTCAAGAACTCAAATAACTTAACTAAAAGCATCCATGAACAATGTAGTTTTGTGTCCTCATTCAAAAGTTTCAAGGATTAGGCTACTTTTAAGATTGATAGGGAGTCTGGTCCAGAGATGTGCAGCATAGTGACTTAATGTTTTCTTTTGTCTTGATATTTGACCACACAACTTTCTGGTAGCTAGACAATAGTGGCAGTTGTATGAAAACTGTTTTTTTTTTCAAGAGATTAGTGAAGTTGTGCAGGCTTCCCTTTTTATCACATACATGTGGACAATGCATTGTGTTTAGATTCAAGTTCCATTTTCAACTTTATTGTCATTACACTTTGTGGCATAACAAAAAGCATTTCTGAGACAAGCAGACAATATCAGTAAAAACACTGTTACTGATTTATGTGGGTAACATACAGGCATCTGGTTGAAAAATGAACTTTGAACCACAAATGTGAGATGTATAGGTTTTGCCACTTGGCAGTCAAGTCTCCAAAATCTTTCTAGTTCTAAGTAGCACACACCAGTGAATAGAGTCATTTTACTGAATTCTCCTGCAGCAACAGAAATGATGAATGCAGTATCTAGATAAGACAAAAAAGACAGGACACAGTGATGCACAGAGTCATACGCTAACAGCTGCAATTTTAGACAGCAACACTGTTTTCCAGTCCCTTTGGGTTTAAGTAAATGTATGGCAAAGGAAGACCTTGGTTCCTCTTCTCAATCTCAGTGGAGAGAGACATCAGGTCTTCCTGAAACTTGGTAATCATCTGGAGGGGTCTCTTTTCATTGAACAGCTCCTCTGGATAATATCCAAGCGCATGCTGCAATTTTTGTAAATGGAAATAATATATTTGTTGAAGAGGAATCAGTGTATTAAGTACATAATTCTGCTTAAAACACATCTCATTTAAGACTTACGTGGTCAGAAGAGGCCTTGCTTAGAACATACAGTGTAGCCATTATGTTCACTGTTGTGCTGATGTCCGGCAGTGTGTCCAAAATGGAGTCCTTTGCTGAACTTCCTTTTTTGGTGGGAGGAGGACGTCTTAGTGAACTGGGCAGATTGGGCATCCATCCACCAAAGTCGAACTGAGACAGGTCAAAAGGCAAACTTTACCCCTCCCCTCTGACATGAATAGAAATCAGAGCTTTGTGTTTTTCCTCAGAATTAAGAAGGCTAAAAGTACGTTACAGACCTGTCCGTGGTTGACAGTGGCATGTCCGGCTGATACAGTGAAGATCACCATGGTAACAAACTTGATGAGTTCACCAGCAGTCTTGAATGACGATATCCCTCCATCTAGAGCATTTTTTAAAATTTGATCAATTCTAACCTCAAGTTGTCCCTTTCATGTTACAGAAATTAATTGCCATACAATTTGTCACTGTACCATGTTCAGCTTTCTCCAGGAAACCATACTTATGTATCTCTCCGATCCAGCATTGCAGCTCAGTGTCTCTACTGACATCATCATCTGAGGTGTAGTAGTATCTCATCACACCGTCAACAAACCTGTTATAAAAACAAAAAAAGATCAGAAATTGCAGGAGAAATAAGCTTATATTAAATCATTATTGTAACACACTTGTTGATGATGTTCCACAGCTTGAGGCCGTCGTCTCTGTAGTAGTAGTTTGGAATGTCCTCCACACCACGAGCCTTGATGTCATCAGGCAGACACAGGGAGCTGTAGGTCAGAGAGGAGGCTGCTCTCTTTAGGAACACTTCCATCCCCTCTTTTCCGATGGCAGTGTGCTAAAACAGAGAATAAGTGAGAAGCTTGAAGATTAATCAACATAATCCTTAGTCTAAATGGTAATGACTGTGTACCTTAGCGAAACCCCCTTTATCTGAGATCAGCGTTTCTCGAGCCATGATGTTGATCTGGAGTGTGTAGCGGGTATGGGGTATCAGGAGCTGAGGAAGTCATACATGACAATCATCAATGATAAAAATAATCTTTCAAAACTTTACTTGCTTACAGACAGAAGCTACTGTTACCTTGAACAAGGGGTGGACTGTAGGTAGGTTGCGCAAGGTTGCTACGGTAAAGACCTCAGCCATCAGGTGACCATGTAACAGATGGAAGTGCAGCGAATGCTCATTGAATTCAGCGTTCCGCACAAAAGTCTTGGCGAGCAGCCAATCCAATTCAGAGTCTGAGGGGAGAAAGATGGGGTTCTCCTCTCCTGGCTCCTGCTTCAGCTATTTGAAAATAAGAGAAGTGAATGTGTAAGGGGCCGACATCCTAGAAAGACAACTTTACAATATTTAATTGGTGCACTTACCTGGATGGCAATGGGCAGTAGCTTGCCCTCACGGTTACTGAAGAGTAGGCACATGGGAGCCGTTAGATATTGTTGTTTCTTATTAATGACATTTCCAGATAGACCATCCAGCCGCTTGTAGTCGCAGAGGAAGATGTTGCCATGCTGTTTGATTTGGAATGCATAAGGAAGGAGCAAATGAGAAAATGTGTAAAAGTTGTAGTATTTTGGTAGTTGTTCATCAAAATGATTAATCTCTTTACCTTCATCTCATTCTTTAAGCTGCTCCCAGATGGTAAAAAGGCTTTGACCATGTCATCAGTGACGGGGAACTTTTTGGGCAACTCTGAGCATTTGTGGATCATCATGGGGTTCATGCCATTCAGAAGCTGGTAGCCAAAAAACTCATCCTCTCTCCAGTGCTGCCGAACATATTCTACAGGAGTGAACAGATGAAAACATAGGTCAGGTTCTAGTCAGAGAGACCAAGAGGAAAAGAAATAAGACTTTTACAATACCAAAGATTGCAGTCCTTCGTTCAGCAAAAACATGATCAAGTTCCTCAAAACTTGTCCATGGCTCTGCCCGATCAGCAAGACGTTTGAGTTTCAGCTCATAGATTCTGCATGAAACAAGGATGACTACAGATGATTATTGAACAGTACAATCCTACATGGAAAGACCACACTGGATAACACAAATTAGTGACAAACTTTGAGAAAATTACAAAGGAACATTCAAGACCCTCAAAAGAAGTGTACATTTTAGACTCTAAATATCAACCTAACCTCACTCAAGTAATGAGGGACTTGATTATTAGCTGAAGAGTTGAATAAGATGTTTTAGAGCAGGGGTGTCAAACTCCGGTCCTGGGGGGCTGGGGTCCAGCTGATTTTTGTTTTCACCTCTTAGTTACCTATTGATTTTCACCTTGAAAACAGGTGTGGACACTCTTCAGCCAATCAGAGATTCTATTTAGTTGGTCTACAAGAAAAACAGCAGGACCATCGCCCTCTAGGACTGGATTTTGACACCTGTGTTTTAGAGGAAGGAGGAACAGAAGATGGTTGCTGTGGCTGTGACCTCCAGGAGCCAAACTGGGAAAGATTTCTGTATGGTATGGTGTAATTATTTCATTAAACATCACTACCACTTCACCACTTGCTCAAAAACTTACGCAGATAATCGACTGAAGTCAAACTCAGTCTTCTTGGTGAATGAGAATCTGACCTCCGCAGGCAAACTGTCTGGACCATCTGCCTTAAGTTTATAAGGTGTTCCTGGTTCATATAGTTGCCATCTGTTGGCTCAGAGCAAACATTTCATATGAAGAGAGACACATGAAGCACTCACATTTTCTCTCCTCAGGTCATGTACACAAACATTTATTTTTGCTCTTTATCCCACCTGAATACTGTGGAGCGTTTTTTGATTTCCTCATTCCGATGCTCTTTGGTTATCTCATTAGTTTCCTTTAGTATTGTCTTGGCTTAAGAGGAAAAACAGCAAAGCTTAAGTTCTGGCAACCTCTAACAGAGGTAAAATAAGATATGAAAAGTATATGGTTTTGAAAATGAATCTACCAAGAGCATCTCTGAAAACCAGCTTTTCGTCACCAGTAAACCAGCGGTAACATGGGAACAGGACCTTGTCACCCTCAGGTGTAGTCACAATAACTTTGGAACAGAACCAGTCAGCCTCTCCAAAATCAAAGAGAGGTTTGACTTGAAGTTCCAGGAGCAAGAGAGTGCCTATGGAGGCTGGACAGCTTAGTTCAAACTTGTTCACCTGCAGAGAGATGTTGGCATTATTTCTGTTAAGAGACCAAACTACTGGTTAAAATCTTTTAATAACAAGAAATTTCTTAAAAGAATCCATCTCAGTTGATCATCCACCTTCTGTTTGACAGGGGTTCCAGTTTTTCTAGCAAAACTTCATCAGTCATACCAACAGAAGAAAAACAGTTTAATTGCACAGTTTCTATTGTCTTACCGATCCACGCCAAAAGCCTCCCAATGAGGAGAGCTTCACACTTTCTGTATTTCCTTTAGTGCCAACCAGCTTGATACTGACTTGGCTTGTAGTTCCAGCATGCTGCATCTGTCCTGTGAATACTTCAACTTGGTAACTCATTGTTGATGTTTATTCTGCAAAATAAATGTGACTTGGTAATCCACATCTTTAGTGACACGTGTAATATTTCCATAACCAAAGTTAGACTTACCACTCAGTTTCTTTGATAATGCAGAAACTCAGTCTTTGTCACAAGTGGCAGATGTGCAAGAGCAAGATTTTAAGATTTTAAAGAGAAGGAGTATTAGCTTCTCCTTTTTATACCACTTGGAAGCCTGGCAGTTGTCAAACAGCTGAAATGTTGACACCCTAGTACACACCCTGTTTTGCTGACATGCTGACATGATCTTTTTTTGTAAAATGTAGAACATTTACTCAAGTGGTCTAATATGCATTACATGTCTTGCATGTAAATAATAACAGTGCCTTACTGAATGCAAAACACAAGCACAACTCTTTTTTTTTTTTTAGATAAAATCACTCTAACTAAATCTTGTAGCACAATTTGTTTTGACTGCCAGTGTTTGAAAATGACTGAGAGGTCTGTAAATGCTGTTAAATCATGATGGCTAAAAAACAAATTTTAACATACCTTGGTCAATATGATATATAATTTTACTTAACATTTGAATACAGTCTCTAGTTTAAGTCAGAAGATTTCAACTCAGTGCAAAGGAATATCTTTTCTTTAAAATTTCTGTATTGAAGTAATATTACATAATCACTTTTTAGGGACTACCAGAAGAATCTGTCACAAACTATTAGAGAATAAGTTTTATCTGTGGGTTTATATTTCAGCAACTATCCTAGAAAATGAAAAGATCAATTTAAATGTCTTTAGTTTTAATGTCTGTGTACATTGTGGGTTTTTTTTTTCGTTTATCATTTCAAAATATAAAAATAAAATATGCAAACAAGAAACGTAAAACAGTTTTTCACTTCAAAATAATAAACAAAAAGGCTACATATTTCGCTTTTGTTTGTTTCTGACCATTCCAGTTTCATTTAGGGAGGAAAATTAATATGTAATGCCTAGCAGCACGTATGCCATTAACAACTATGTAACCTGTCATGAGTTTACAGCTGAGTGTTGGGTCTGTCCGTTGAGATATATGAAATAGATCTATAGTATAATCAAAAAGCTAACACCAGTTGTATTGAAGTGTTGAATAATTGGCTTAATAACAGTGATGTAAACCTTACTCCATGGCTTTAGCCACAGTTATCCCAAAGACTGTGAAATACAGATCCTCCTCTAACAATGCTGCGTAGAGCAAAAAATCTTTGGACACTCCTCTCGGAACGTTCTTGTCCAGCACCCAGTTGCAAGCGATTCTATGTTTTTTCTGCATGTGTCGATACCTTTTTTTATCATGCATTTCATTAAATAAGAGTTAAGTTCCAGAGTTGAGATCTTAACCAGAGAAAAGACCTTGTCAGCTAGCCCTATTTGTACCTCCAGTTTTAGCCTGTTTATGCCTGTGTGGGCATTTCTTACATATTTGGTTTCATGAATATTTGATTTATAATCTTTCTGTGATAAAACCAATAGAAGCAACTAAAAGTTAATCAATTCTTTATTTTTTGGGATATCATTTCATGTAAAATTTTCTATTTTAGTGTGTGCCAAGAAACATGAAAATAGCATAAAAATTTGTTTTCTTGTTTTCCAATTTTCAATTTCGAAACGATAAATGAATGAATGCAACATACACAGACCTGCACAGCTGAATTACACTGCTTTGATTGTTCTCTCACATCGTCCTCAGCGATGATGTTGTCCAGGCCTCTGTAGTAGTAGTTTGGAATGTCCTCCACAACTGTTGTTGTCTTCAGGCAGACGCAAAGAGCTCTAGATCAGGGAGGAGAAACTTTGCCATCATGTCTTGACTTATGGTAGCGTAGATGTCTTCAATGAGAACAACATTGGAATTGACATTGTTGTACTGGTATTATTGACATACACCTTACACAAAAGCTGTAGGCTGTGTATCAGGTATGAAGGATCAGGAGGTGAGAAAGATTGAGAGAGGAGGAGCGTTGTGTTATGATGATAACTTTAAAATGATCACTTTATCTCCATTGGTGATGAAAAATATAATATAGACAAGAAATACTGCATCCTGCAGTTTTCAGTGTTAAAAAAAAAACCCTTACATTTAACGCTTCAAGACAACACCGTCTTTCTTTACCTAGTTAGATTTCTGTCACTATCCAGCTAGCAAGTCTGAGCAAGGGTGTCGTCAGATGACTTGAGTTCATTTTAAAATATTCGTATAATAATTAAAAATGTGTATATCTATTTTTCTTTTAAAGGATGTGTGGCATCAGAGATATCAAGATGTGGTCTCATATGAATAGATAAATATACAAATATACAAAATAAGTTTTTTATTGTCATTTTCACATATGCATGACTCATACATACAGCGGAACGAAATTGCGTTACACAAGGACCACAGTGCCACATAAAACAAATAACAAATGAATACCACCTTGCACAATAAATACTGAGGAGGGGAAATAAATAAATAAATGAATGAATAAATAATTGAGTAATAAATATGACAACAAAAAAGTACTGAGTAAAAACAGAAAGTACTGGGTAAAGAAAGTACTAAGTAAGTAAAGAGTAAAACTTCTGCAACATACAATAAAAAAATAAAAATCTCTACATATTACAAACCTAGACATAACAAGCACACCTGACACGGACAGTGAATTACAGGCAACAGCATTGGAATTGTACAGGCAGGTGAGTTGTTTGGGGCGTTAGTGCAGTTGATTGTGCAGTTAGTGCAGTTGACATGCCAGCAGAGCAATTTTGACCAAAATATTTGTGATTACTACATTAAGTCAAACTGCTCAGGTAAAACTCCGACACTTTGTCTGCAAATGTTGCAATGATAACTCAGCTGCAGTCACAAACAAAATATGCTAGGTGTGATATTAGGGATAAAAAGACCAAAAAAAAGTGTTCCTTTGGACCAAGACAGCAGAGTCTGTCACCACAGCTCTGACCAAACTTTACCTCTAAGTTACAAAGTTTACCTGTTATCTGACCTATCTGTGCTTTAGGATCTCTGAAACTTAGATATCTGAAAAACAAAACTAGTAAGCAGTTTATGCAACCTTTTTATCAAAAGTTCATATTGTTCGTAAAGTTCTTATCATCAAAATGTTCTCACCAAACTTGAGATGCAGGATGACGCAGCCTCTTCTGTACCCGCTGACATCATGACACAAGCAAAAAAGTAGTGGTACCCATGATGCAAGAATGACATGTGTCTCAACTGGTAGCTATTCCTGTTTATGTGTGAGAATTTATTTTGACCCATAATATCAAAGAAAATGTTTTATTTGATCATCGGCGGTGCAAATGAACACAGACTAAATACTTGTGGTTTTCGTGCACCACAAAAACTTTTGCTAAACTTTATTTTCAGAAATCGCACTGCAGCTGCAAACACTTGTAAGGAAGATTTGGAAATTTTTCATTTTTACATCATCAAATGCAAAGATATACATTAAATTTTTCATCTTTATATCATGGTATTAGGTTGTAACGGTTATTTGCTCTCCATCTAGAGTGACCTAGATTAGTTAGAAAAGGTATTTATTAGCAGTAACCCTGTTAACAAGTCAGGTAAAGCAAAATTTTAGTGGTCTCAAAGAATGTACTGGTACAGCAACAACTCTAACAATGCGTTGTTTAAACGCTCTGAGCGACAAAATACAACACATCTTTGTAGCATCCATGTTGTTTTCACATTCTGACTGAAAAGCACTTGAACACACTGAAGTCAGAAGAGCAACTTCACAACTCGGGAAATGGGACCCTCCAAGAAGCGTGTGAATGTGGCATAACCTTCTTCTTAAACATTATCACGTTACATACCTTGCAATCTAGACATAAGACTGATTAATGGTACGGAGTGGCATCATAACAAAGAGTCATACCCCCCCCCCCCAACAACATAGAAATAAATATACTTGCACAAATCAACAACACTGTACATTACAAGCGAGCTAGGTTGCTGCTGCAATGGTTAACTTCTCTATCCATTTTTTTGCACAACATGGACGGTGTTGATTAACATAGATATTCTGAGAGCCACCAAGGCAGGACGAGGCTGAGTCAAGACCAGGACCAGATCAGTGCTAGTCCCACACTGTATGATACATGATAAAATGTGCAACATGCAAACTATAGGCACTTCTCAAATTGATCTGAAGGATCCACATTTCCATAAAAACACCTGCATACAAATACCAAGAGCTGAAATCAACTTAACCATCTTTATCCAACACTCCTTTTCCATCATGTTTTACCATCCAGCTAATACACAATACAATTTTTGTGCAAGATCTTTTGCCTTTGTTTTCTGATTTCACAGATTTCTAACAACTTTCACAACTGTATTTCTGTGTTTATCTCATCATTAATAGAATGTTATTGACATATAAGCTAGAATGAAATGTCTACATCCTTTGGTTTGTCACTAGGACTAGGCCTGACCTTTGAAATTGACCCCAAAAGGTGCTTTTTTGACATATAATCTGTTTTCATAAAGTTAATATAATATAAATATAATGATTAGTTTCACAACTGTATTTTTATGTTTATTTCATCAGTACTAGGGTGTTACTGACATATGAGATGACAGGAAATGTCGACATCCTTTGATTGGTCACTAGGACTTAGCCTGATCTTTAGAACTGATACCAAAAAACACTTTTTTTTCACGTTACCTGATTTCACAAATTTCTAAGTTTCAAAACAGTATTTATGTATTAGGATGAGATGAAATGTCTACATCCGTGCAACATGCAAACCATAGGCACCAGGCCTGACCTTTGAAGTTGACCCGGACTCACTTTAGATGTATATTCTGGTTTTACAAATCATACTTTAATGGTCATTTCATCAATACTAGTAAGCTATTGAAATCTAAGTTGAAATAAAATGTATAGATGCCTGGTTGGTCACTAGAGCTAGAACTACCTTTGAATAAAAAGGTCCCAAAATGTGTTTTCAAAAATTATTGTTGTTATTCAGAAGAGCAATCATGAGTATGCCTTTACTATTATTTAAAGAGAAACTGAAACTAAAATATGAATATTCAAAATTTGTTGACCATGCCTGGCCTTATACTTCACTGATAGTCTTCTTGCAGCACACAAATTACTCTTCAGCATTCATGAACATTTGAGGGACTTTTATTTTGAAACACCATCTCCATGCAAGACGAACGGTGGAATAAACAGTAGGATGCAACAACGTGCCTTAAATTATTAATTTGCATTTAATGTCATGTTTGAACACTATTTATAATTTCACAGCTGAATACAAGGCAGGATAATATAACCTAAATAACCCCGCAGTTGTGGTCTTGACCGGTCTTGAAATAAAATGCTTAGTCCTCTATGTCTGAGACCGAGACAAGACCGAGTAAAAATGCAGTCGATTCCGAGACAAGACTGAAACCTTCAAAAAGTTGTCTTGAGACCAGTCTGGAGTACTACAACACTGCTTAGACTGCAGAGCGGCATGCCATGAGGACAAGGAGTAAGTGCATATTCCAGTTGAGCTGATGGGTGGCTGTTAGGATGGATAACTGTCTAGCTAGGATGCGGTTAAACCGCTTCACCAATCCATCACTCTGGGGATGGAGGGGTGTTGTGTGAGTCTTGCTGATTCCCAGCTGCTCACACACGGTGGAGAAAACCTTGGATTCAAAACTTCTCCCTGGTCACTGCAGATGGACTCAGAGACCCCCAGCCTGCTAAATATTCCCTCAACCAGGGCATTAATGATGGTCTCAGCCTTCTAGTACGGCAGTGCATAGGCCTCCAGAGAATTGGCCAGACTGAGAATCACTAGGCTAACTATTATAAGGCACCATCAGGAAAACAATTGTTAATGTAACCCCAGCCAGTAGCAGAGGATCCATTGGACTGAATTTATACCTTAAAGTACACCACCTTGGGCCTTTCACCAAAATATATACTGTAACAAAGTAAGTTTCTACACACTGGTGTTACAATGAAAAGGGCTCCCCTTTGGTTCTCTCAGTGATTGAATGCAGAGACATGATTTTTAGAATAAAAAATGTAGCTTTTATTGAATCAGTAAGGCACTGCAAAGAAAAATTATAATTAAGTCATAGTTAATTTAGCTCACTATAAAGTATTATGAAAGGAGTTAAAAGGAATCAAAACCAACAGTATGTAAAACTGCAAAGAATAGAGACTATAGTTATTTTTACCTACAGGGAGACCTATGATGAGGGAGTGGGGGCGTTGGCTGCGGAGGGAAACCAAGGGACTTACCAAAGGGTCAGGCAAAGCAAAACAATAAACAAGGCAAAACAATGAACTGCAAGCAAAAACAATGGGCAAAACAGTAATTAAAGAGCAGTCGTTGCTGATAGCTAGCCAAAACCATAGTCAAAACAGCAGCTGACAACCGAATTCTAAAATAAAACAAAACATGCAATTAGCGAATATGTACACAGTGTGATAAAATAAAAGTGAAATTACCTCGGAGGTCGTAACCGTCCGTCCAACGTAACTAATCATACTTCTTACATTCCCTAGTCGATAAGTCAAGCTCACTCCCTCAACGGGACATTCTTTGCGTCACCACACATACCAGCCTACAGTGATCTACGAGACAGTTCAGCTTGTCAGCGGCTATGATAGACATTAGAAGATCGATTTAAACTCCCTACCTTCTTGAGCGCGCATCTTGCAATTACCTCAGCAGGTTTAACACTCAGGCACGAGAGGACTTGTGCATTTGTGCGTGAACAACCGCCTACAAACACATCGCAGGGGCAAATGTGACTTTAACATCTTGGCGAAATACAATCCATACTAGGCACACCACTTGCACTACACATACCTGGATCACACTAGAGCAGCTTGCGGAAGTGCAAGGTAAGGAGCAAATTTAGGGAGAGAACTGTTCAGGTAGACGCTTTTTTTTTTTATCAGTGCCGGTACTTGGCTAATGAGCTACCTAAAGGTGAAACCACACCCTTAACTAACTTTGTGTGAGAGGACAAAGGGGAAATAGCGAACTGATTGAAAACGAAGCAGCCTTCCTGTCATATCAACAACGTACATTTAACACACTAAACACAAAAAGTTTCAACACAATAACGTCAAGACATGTCAGTCAAACATTCACCAGCTCACCTGAAAAATACAAATATAAACTCATATTAGGTTGGACAATGGTTTCGCACGTGCTCTGTATTACACTAATACGGAGAATCTGTGTTCTAAAGAGTTCACTCGATACTCCGTGACCAGCAAATCGGAGCCGTATTCAACGCACCACCTCCACCTACTGCGCGCCATTGAGCTTGCTGGTGACAACCAATAGCGAAACGTAGCCTACAGCATGTATTGTACAGGCAGCTGACTCAAGATTCTCTCTGATGAACTTAAAGAAATAAACAGATAATGAAATGACTTACTGTGCTACATGAAGTATAAGATTTTAATTGATTATCTAAACGACAATCGAGAAGAAGTTTTATAATTTGTTCATTCAGATAAGTAGCTGGAACAATCTTCATTTTGAAGGGCTTTCACGAGTGTACCAAGCTAATTGATTAGCTAAGTTGGTATCGGCTCACTGACAAAATGAATGAACTTTCAGTTGCCTTTTTACATGAAAAGTACCCAGATAGCACTGTAGGCGACCTGCTATCTGCTCAATTTTCCTTTGGCACCGCTGGATTGGAAGAAACAGCTGAACGGAGGCGCCGCGCTATCTAGCTCGAGGGCAGACACCTACGGTAAAACGGAGTAAAGGTACGAAGGAACCACAACCATTGACAGGTACTGTCCTACATTTTGTTTTACTGTTCGTCTAAGGCCGTTTGTTGTGGGGTCACAAGCTTTGACACAGACCTGCAACGTTTCATCCCATTTAACTTTGGTTTTGTTGCGGGGTGTTGTGTTAGAGAGAGTACAGTGTGTACTTTCTGAATCCGCTAATGTATTTCAAGTATCTTATCTCGTAGCGAAGGTGATCTGTCACACCATACATAATGTGTGAGAAATTGAAGTTAAAATGCAAACAAACAAATAAAAGTTACCTTGTATGTTTTTGAGAATCGAAGAGTAAGTGCAATACAACAATATAATTTTCATGCACTGTGCTCAAAGATTTTTGCCCCTAAATTTAATGCTTTCATGTCCACCCACATTCACCCACAAGCTAAGTGTGGTGAAAGACCTGAAAATGTGGACTGTTGAGCAAGTATTTCACAGCACTGGCTTAGGGCTTCTCTGAAAGTAACTAGCCATCAATAACCTATGAAAAAAAATAGTTTTCACCCTTAAGTGTGGATACAACAACAAGTTTTGAGCAAAAACAGTTTGCATACAGAAAGAGACTAGCAGTAGAATCAGAGCATGTGATACTTAAATTAGTAATTAAAGCAGTAATTGGGTAGTAATTTCAGTAATTATTTACAGACAAAACAAACAAAGCATATTACTATTCATCAGTGACAGTGCCTGTGCTTCATGAGTTTCAGCATGTTTTGTTTTAGTGTATTCTTATTTGAAATATGTCAAACTGAATTATTGCACAAACAATGGAAGAGAATTCTCAATCATCACACCAGCTATAATGGTATAGTTTTTTTTCCCTCCATTTCATCTGACATCTGAAAGTGTAAGTAGGGCATGGGAAGGACATGAATATGTTTCAAGCAAGCATTGATTGTTTAGCTCAGTCCAAATCCATAAGAGCTTTACATAAAGTCTAACACTGCACACAGCAAACAACAGTGTGAAAGCTTCAGTTGATATCTTTGTAATACCACAGAAAGATAAGGATTAGTCATACATTAGCTACCAAATACCAAAAAAGACTTGAGATTGTATAACCACTTATGTGCACACTAGTCACAATACAGCATTTAAAAAATTTAGGGAAAAATGTTTTGCTAAGAAGCAGTTGCTTTTCCATCAGTTTTCTTCAAAGTTCTTACCTAAAATCTGTATTTGTATCTCTCTTGACAAGGCCATGGCCTAGGCAGTGACAATAACTTTTTTTTTGGGGGGGGGGGGGGGGGTAGGTCAGGTGCGCAAGCTACAGAACTTGTAGGACTGGGAACTCTTTTCAGACTGAGTGTTTTACTGAGTGTTTTACTTTTGCTGCTTCTAGCAGCAACTTCTTGGGATATCTAATAATATGGGTTATACTTATTATGGGTTATACTTATTTAGATCACAACAATAACTATATTATAATGAAACAGAATTCATAACTTCTCAGGCTTGGGTGAAAGTTATCTGGTATAAGCATCTGGGCATATCTGCTTGAGTTCAGAGTTGTAATGTCACTAAGTTTCATAAGCAACTTCCCTGTTTGTTTATCTTATTCTTACCAAAATATTGTGTAAGAGGAAAACACACTGTACTCAGATAAGTAGAAAAGTCATACGTCCCTTAATGAATCATTTTGTGAGGTGCTCCCACGTTTAGAAACATATCTTAAAGTCATTTCAATGCAGTACAGATAGTGAAACAAGCACAATATTGTCTTTTTGTTACATTTAAATAGTACCATAAAAGCATATTCATTTTTTCTTATTGCTGCCCTGTATATATGATGTGCATCAGCTTTAAAAAAAAAAGTTAGCTCCTATTAGACTAGAGGGGAATGTAAAGGGACCTGAAAAGGGAAGAAGGAGAGAACACAACTGAGCCATTACCTGAACAAATCTCCTGTCATTTGTCCATTTGCTCTTTAAATCAACTCAGCATGAATATTTTTGTTTGAATATTTGGTTAATTTGCAGACTAAAAATAAACCTAATCAATAGACTAATGGGCCATGTTGATAAACGCTTTAATGTTGTTGATGTAAATGCTAATATTGCTCTTTGTAAGGAAAGTGTTCTGATGAACAGCTCTTTTTTTTTATACATTTGTTGTAAAATTACAGTGAAACAAACCAGCACTGCTGTGATCAATTGATGTAATTGATCAAATGCCACCAAAAGTAATCGCAAAAGTAGTCGCATTCTCTTAAAAAACGATTTCGGTATGTAAGAATTTTTCAGTCAGGTACAAATGCATGTTTTGCAAAATGCAAAATCATCAGATCAGCTTTCGACTTTCGATTTATTAATTGATAAAAGTATTGATAGATTATTGGGTTATAAGTGTTAATGGCAGGCATAAAACAGACTTGGTCCTTGGTTCTTTCTCTTTTTTTTCTCATTGCGATAATGGTGCAAGCCTCATGAAAAAGCACTTGTTCAGGCAAGTTCAGTGCCGCATATTAGCTCTGTACAGTGGAAATTTATATTGCTTGATCGTTCAGTGCTTGGAATATGCTCTGGAATATGCTCACCCCTCCCTAACTCAGGAGGGAACTTTCATGTTCCATACTCCATTCAAACAGTATGGTAGGAGTGAGACTTCTGGTAGACTGACTATACTGGCAGTTGTGTCAAAATTGGTATTTCAAGAAATGAGTTAAGTGGTAAAGGGTTGCCCATGCATATTTTTATTATTCATATGTGCATAGCTCCTTTTTTCCAACATCCTGTGAGCAATATCACCAAACAACATTATTGTTATGCATTACCTGTTGTAGCAAAAGAAATGACCATTGAAGAGCCTACATTTAACCAAGACGATATAGCACATACTTATGCATAGACTGATGGCCAACAGCCACAATGTTATATAGCAGCATTGTTCCACAAATGCACAAATGTAAATAGACGCTACAGAACTTTAGCTAGGTTTGACACCTAGCAGCAAAATGGGGAGTCCTGTCTTTAGACACATACAGGTTTAAGTAACATGGCAGGTAATTAAACAAAAAAGCATAAAGAATCGTGAATCCTACTGAGTGGTCATGCACTAACTGCCATGGAGCCTACATTTGTCTAAGATGTTATGGAACACACTGATGGCCACAATTTTAGATGGCAATACTGTTATCCAACTGCTTAGGGTCTAAGTAAATGTATGGCAGTGGAAGATCCCGGTTCCTCTTATCAATTTCTTTGGAGAGAGACATCAGGTCCTCTTGAAACTTGTCAATCATTTTGAGGGGCGTCTTTTCATTGAACAGCTCCTCTGGGTAATATCCAAGTGGATACTGCAGAAATAATATTTTTGTTTTAATCCATTTTAAAATGAATCAGTATATGAAGTGCATAGTTCTGTGTCATTCTGTCACATCTCACTTCAGACTTACACGATCTGAAGAGGTCTTGCTCAGGACATAGAGTGCAGCCATTATGTTGACTGTAGTGCTGATCTCTGGCAGTGTGTCCAAAATGGAGCCCTCTGTTGAGCTTCCTTTTTTGGTGGGAGGAGGACATCTTAGGGTACTGGGCAGATTGGGCATCCATCCACCAAAGTCAAACTGGGAAAGGTCAAAAGATAGATTGTACACTTATCTACTGACACAAATGTAAATCTGAAATTTGTGTTTTCCTCCAGAAGCAAGAGGGGTATAGAGTTAATTTGAAAACTAAAAAACCTGTCCATTGTTGATGGCAGCATGTTGTGCTGATGCAGTGAAGATCACCATGGTGACAAACTTGATGAGTTCATCGACACTCTTGAATGATGATATCCCTCCATCTGGGAAGCCAAGGTTTTCCTAATTATTACATTGCTCTCAAACTGTCCCCTTGATTTTACACTAATTAACTATCATACAATTTGTCACCATACCTTGCTCAGTTTTCTCCAGGAAGCCTTTCTTATGTATCTCTCCAATCCAGTTTTGCAGCTCAGTGTCTTTAATGACATCATCATCTGAGGTGTAGTAGTATCTCACCACACCATCAACATACCTGAAAATTTCCAAAAGAAATAGGATCAAACTTTGTGAGAGGAGTGGAGGAATAAGCTGGAGGAATAAGATTAGACTGTATAATAATTACACACTTGTTGATGATGTTCCACAGCTTGAGGCCGTCATCTCTGTAGTAGTAGTTTGGAATGTCCTCCACACCACGAGCCTTGATGTCATCAGGCAGACACAGGGAGCTGTAGGTCAGGGAGGAGGCTGCTCTCTTCAGTAACTTCACTGTCCCCTCCATCCCTATTGCAGTGTACTGAAGGCAAACAATAAGAGAGAAGCTGAAAAATTAAGCAACATATTCCCTAGTCTTATTGGTACTCACTATTTACCTTAGCAAAAACCCCATCCTCTGAGACCAGCAATGCTCGAGCCATGATGTTGATCTGGAGTGTGTAGCGGCAATGGGGTATCAGGAGCTGAGGAAGTCATACATGACAATCATGAATGACAAAAGTAATCTTTCAAAACTTAACTTGCTCACTGACAGAAGCTGTTGTTACCTTGAACAGAGGGTGCACTGTGGGTATGTTGCGCAAGATTGCTATAGTAAAGACCTCTGCCATCAGGTGAGTGCGTAGCAGATGGAAGTTCAGCTCATGCTCACTGAATTCGGCGTTCCGCACAAAAGACTTGGCGAGTAGCCAATCAGATTCAGAGTCTGAGGGGAGAAAGATGGGGTTCTCCTCTCCTGGCTCCTGCTTCAGCTGTTTGGAAATGAGAGTAATCAATGTGAAAAGGGTTGTCATCCTAAGAAGACAATCTAATGGTACTTAGGTATACTTACCTGTATGGCAATGGGCAGTAGCTTGCCCTCAGGGTTACTGAAGAGCAGGCACATGGGAGCCGTCAGGTATTGTTGTTTCTTATTAATGACATTTCCAGATAGACCATCCAGCCGCTTGTAGTCACAGAGGAAGATGTTGCCACGCTGTTTGATTTGGAATGCATAAGGAAGGAACGAATGAGAAAATGTGTAAAAGTTGTAGCATTTTGGTAGTTGTTCATCAAAATGATTAATCTCTTTACCTTCATCTCATTCTTTAAGTTGCTCCCAGATGGTAAAAAGGCTTTGACCATGTCATCAGTGACGGGGAACTTTTTGGGCAACTCTGAGCATTTGTGGATCATCATGGGGTTCATGCCATTCAGAAGCTGGTAGCCAAAAAACTCATCCTCTCTCCAGTGTTGCCGAACATATTCTGGACAGATAAACATATGACAAGATTCAAAACATAAGTTACCTTCTGGCCAGTTGGGCCAAGAGGAAAAAGAATGAGAGTTTTACAGTACCATAGGTCGCTGTCCTTCGTTCAGCAAAAACATGATCAAGTTGCTCAAAATTAGTCCATGGCTCTGTCCGTTCAACAAGACCTTTTAGCTTCAGCTCAAGGACTCTGCATGAAACAAGGATAATTACAGATGATTATTGAATAGTATGGTCCTACGTTGAAAGTGTTGGATTTTCTTGTGATTTTACAAGTTTACAATTTTACTCAGAGAACTGTTACCATGATCAGCCTTTTATACCATGAAGCAAAC
Organism: Chanos chanos; assembly: GCF_902362185.1. Taxonomy (NCBI): domain Eukaryota; kingdom Metazoa; phylum Chordata; class Actinopteri; order Gonorynchiformes; family Chanidae; genus Chanos; species Chanos chanos. The sequence goes on from NC_044505.1 coordinate 3,352,671, forward strand.
AGACAATAGGTGTACAACGTTGCGTGATGCAAATCAGAATCTAGGTGTTCATGCTAAATTCCCCTTTTGTCTGTGATGGCTGCCATTCACCCATTACCGGTTGTATTTTGCCTTAATCAATTGCTCTTGGCTCCAACAGTAACGTGGCGCCAAAGGTGTGAAGCTTTCTTTGTATCTATGGTAATAAGACCATCAGGTTAAACAGTTCTCCTATCATGAACCATGCCTGTTCAAATGTCACTATAATCTTACAAAAGGTTGAAAGATCTCAGTTGACAACGCTATTGTGCAAATGAGTGTCAATCTTAGAAAAAATGACAAAGGAGCATTCAAGACCTCCTTAGGCAGTGCTCATTTAAGATTTAAGATCTGAAGCTCAATCTAAACTTATTCAGCTAATGAGAAGGGTGATAATTAGCTTGTGAGTTGAATCAAATGCGTAAGAGGAGAGAAGAACATAAGATGTTTATAGCTGCAGCCACCAGGAGCCAAACTGGGAAAGATTGCTGTAAGGCATGGTATTATTTCATTAAAAAATACTAGCACTTCACTGTTTGCTTGAAAACTTACGCAGATAATCGAGTGAACTCGAATTCAGTTGTCTTGGTGAATGAGAATCTGACCTCCTCTGGCAAAGTGTCCGGACTGTCTGCCTTCACTTTGTGGGGTATTCCTGGTGCATGTAGTTGCCATCTGTTGGCTCAAAGCAAACATTTCAGATGAAGAGAGAGACATGAAACACCCACATTTTCTCTCCTCAGGTCATGTACATAAAAATTTATTTGTACTCTTTCTCACCTGAACAGGGCAGAGCGTTTTTTGATTTCCTCGTTTCGATGTTCCTTGGTTATGTCACTTGTATCTTTTAGTATTGTCTTTGCTTAAGAAGAAAAAAAAGCAGTAAAGCTTAAGCCTTAATAACCCATAACAGGAGTAAAGTAAAATGTGGCAAGCAGTTGTCCTTGAAAATGAATTTACCAAGAGCATCTCTGAAAACCAGCCTCTCGTTACCAGTAAGCCAGCGGTAACATGGGAAAAGGACCTTGTCACCCTCAGGTGTAGTCACAATAGCCTTGGAGCAGAACCAGTCACTTTCTTCAAAATCAAAGAGAGAGCTGATTTGAAGTTCCATCAGTAACAGAGTGCCAATGGAGTTGGGGCAGTTTAGTTCAAACTTGCGCACCTGGAGAGAGATGTAAAGTTTTGCAGTTTATATGTTAGCAAACTAAGTGCCATTAAAATCTACACTAAAAATATTTTAAAAGATTTCATTACGGTGGTTCATCCACCTTGTTGAGAGGGATTCCTGTTTTTACTAGCCAAAGTTCATCAGTCATACTGGCAGGAAAATTGTTGAGTGGAAAGAAGATTTCTGCTTTCTTACCGATCCACGCCAAAAGCCTCCCAAAGAGGAGAGGTTTATACATTCAGTTTTTCCTTTAGTGCCAACCAGCTTGACACTGATTTTGTTTGTTGTTCCAGCATGCTGTATGTCTCCTGTGAATACTTCAACGTAGTAACTCATTGTGGTTGTTTACTCTGGAAAAATAAATGAGACTCTTTACAGACACATATAACATGTTCAATATTCATGTTCATGTTCAGTCTAAATTAAGGTAAGACTTACCACTCAGTTCTTTGATAATTTAGTCTTTGTCACGGGCAATGTGCAAGAGCGAGATTTTATTTTTTGCTGTTCCTGTTAGTCTAGGATCATGTGTGAAGATATGGGTTTTTACTCCTTTTTATATTACCAGGAAGACTGGCTGTTGTCTACTTACTCAATAGTTGACACCCCAGAACACACCCTGAATTGCTGACATACCCCAATTCAACAGACCCCCTCAACAGAAGTTAGTAAGAATCTGATCTTTTTCCAAAATGTAGATACATATATTCTAATCATCAGTTATGTAATACAGATTATGCATTTAAGTAATAAACAGTGCCTTTTTGAGCACAGTCCTCTCAGCAGAGCACTTTATCTGAATCTTGTTGCACAATTCATTCTGTAAACGCTGCTAAATCGCGATGGTTACCAAAGCAACTTACAAGTCAGGCAAAATACAAGCCAAGCTGTTGAAGAGCTAGCGGTAAGTTCAGTGACTGACCAAATACAAGTGCAAAAAAAGTTGAAGAAATTAAGAGTAATCTACAGCTACAGACAAGCAGAAACAGTGCTAATGAACAGGGGGCTACAAAATGTAAGAGAAGGAATTTTGCCCAGTGTGGAGGATCTGTTGAGTGTAAATAGGTTGGATGATACATGGATTATGAGCCCCTGTGATTTAAAGGACAGCACAACTAGATTACACTGCTGTGATAGTTCTTTCATGTCGTCCTCAGTGCTGACGTTCCACAGTTTGAGACTGTCATCCCTAGTAGTAGGGGTGGGAGAAAAAATCGATACAGTGTAGTATCGCAATGCTTTTTGGCATGATATAATATTGATACAGCTGTGCCAAGTATCGATATTTATTTATTTAATATTATTTCATAATTTTTAAAAAAGTTTATTTAATATACTTTTATTTAGGTACGTATGTCCGCTCTGATAACATTGATTCTAAAGTCCACAAGATGGCACAAGACCTCGTTGTTCTCTTTCATCATAGTGGAAATAGGAAGATGTCCCAGATGTCTGTAGAGACTCCTTTACATAATGCGCTGTCAGCTTTCAAGTCGAGAGTGTGCCTGTATTTCAGCTTCCAGAATACAGTGAATAATGAGCATGACATGCAACATGCCATTTGCAAACAGCAGATAATTTTGATTACAGAATTAAATAGGATGATTGAAGTGAGATGAACTGAGTTGTGTGTTATTCTCCTTATGACTCGGGGCTCAAAAGTGCAAGCATTTCACTTGCATTTGCAACTGAAAATAGATGTGTGTGAACTGTAAAATGTATTTAGGAGCATGTGTGCGAATAAAAAGCATTACAAAATTCAACCCAAGCGGCCTCTATTTGTTTCTGCAAAAAGGTTGATAACACAGCAATGACGATGACACGATCACTGCGCTGAACCAGTGTTGTCCGTTGAAAAAATTGCGTGATCCACTCGTCAGCACAGAGGACAAAAGCTGCTTGACCAGTGATATCCTTTCTACCTAAACAGACTGAGCACTTTTTTTGGCGTTTAGAACTAAGAGGAACTAATTTATCATAGAGCATACCGTTCATACCGTTTATACTGTCTGTACAGTTTAAAGCAGTTTAAAGTATAGACGATTACATAATTATTAACTAAATACAGTGTGAGGTGGAAATAATTAAAAACCTAGTGTACTTTTTGTATTCAATTAAATGAAATCATTTTGCTTGTAAATGTCTGCTCGTATCCCTTTATTAAGGAAAAACACCCTATTTGATAAATTTTCACATGTGGACATGGACAAGTTGCAGTCAGCATGTGTTTGTGTGTTAAAGAGGCACTAAGCTAAGACTCTATGCACTTTGTTGTACACTGTTTCATCTCAGATTCTGTGAAACTGACATCACAATGCAGTGAATAAATGCATAATTCCTGCTTTTTGCCTTTGTAGGGGTATTTTTTCTTCTTCAGTTACACAGATATCGTGATGTATCATAGAATATTGTCTTGCAATGTATCGAGTATCGCAGAATCACTGTATCGTGATACCATCATAATCATTGGCAAAGTATTGTATCATGAGTTACTCTGTGATTCCCACCCCTGTGTAGTAGTTGTTTAGAATGTCTCCAGACCACAACCCTCAATGTCATCAGCCAGACAGAGGGACTGTCACGCCCTGGTCCCTCTGTTCTCCTGGTCCCTCTGCTCTCCCTCTAGTGTTGGGTTTGGGTTCTGTTTTCTCTTGTCCCCCCCGTCCTGTCAGGTTTTTGGTTTGTTCCTATCTAGTCTTTGTTCAATCATTACTCCCACCTGTGTTTAGTTAGTGATATCTCGTTTAGTTTGATATAAGTACTCCTAGGTTTTCTCTGTTTCCTTGTGTTGGCATTGTGTGTTTTGGATATTGCCTCCAGGTCACGTTTACGTTCTTGGTTTGCTAAGGTTCTGTTCTCGAGTCTGTAAGTAAGATTCTTGTTTCTTCAAATAAAGAGAAAGTTTGATCTGCAAATGCATCCTGTCCCTTTCGAGAAACGTGACAGAATGCCAACACCAAAGATGGATGCAGCAGTTCAGAAGCCCGAGATGTTTGATGGGTCCTCTGACACTTGCAGGGGTTTTCTGGCAAAATGTCTCCTGTATTGTGCACACGTGGGGATCGACGGGTACCAGGAGCAGATAGACTTTATTATTGGTAACATGCGGTGGAAGGCAGTGGAACGTTTGATGTTTTCCCCACCCGGCTTCATGGAATGTTTCAGGCAACCAACCCTTGAGCGTTTTCTCACCCAGTTCCTTCTTACCTTTGACCACCAGTGCATGGCTTTGGGGAATAAGTTGGGAGGAACTGGGGTCTCTCTGCCCCCAGGACGGCTCAGCGGAGGAGTCGTCGCCTGGGAGTCTGACGAGCGGGGTTCAAACCCAGCTTGGGCTCTGCCCTCAGCACGTTCTACACCAGATGCCTCCATGCTGCTGCCTGCCACTTTTTACTCCAGTCCTGTAGCTGTAAATCTTGGTCCTACTCCTGTTTTTGGTCCCTTGAATCCCCAAGAGCCATTATCTGTAAGGCCTACTAAAGAGAAGTATGGCTCACAAAGACTTCAGGTCTTCCCGCTGCCCAGCGCCATGGAGGTCCCGCTGCCCAGCGCCATGGAGGTCCCGCTGCCCAGCGCCATGGAGGTCCCGCTGCCCAGCGCCACGGTTCAAGCCTGTCCTGCTCCAGTGTCCCTGCCCGGTCCTGTGCCCGCGCTCGATCTGCCCAGCGCCACGGTTCAAGCCTGTCCTGCTCCAGTGTCCCTGCCCGGTCCTGTGCCCGTGCCCGGTCTGCCCGGTCCTGTGCCCGCGCCCGATCTGCCCGGTCCTGAGCCCAAACTAAAGTCTGACCAAGGGCCTCCGTCTGTCCAAGAGTCTGCCCCGCCCTCGGCTCCAGCTCCTGTCGCCGTGGAGGCGGCGGCCCCGCCCTCGGCTCCAGCTCCTGTCGCCGTGGAGGCGGCGGCCCCGCCCTCGGCTCCAGCTCCTGTCGGCGTGGAGGCGGCGGCCCCGCCCTCGGCTCCAGCTCCTGTTGCCGTGGAGGCGGCGGCCCCGCCCTCAGCTCTTGTCCCCGTTGCCTCGAGGACTCCTCCAGTTCTGGACCAGTCTGTTCCACCGCCAGAGCCTCCTGACGCTCTAGATCCCTTTTCGAGAGCTCTCCCTCTGGATCCACCATTACCTGCCCCACCTCCAGCGCCTCCTAACTCTCTGGACCCACTGACCTCTCTGCCTCCAGAGCTTCCTGACCTCCTGGAACAATTGTTGCCCGCTCTGCCTCTGGATCTCTTAGTTTTGTCTCCTGCTCTGGATCCCATTTCCACAACTACTCCTCCAGCTTTGGACCCACCATTGCCTGCACCACCTCCCGAGCCTCCAGATCGTGTAGTCCTGTCTCTCTGTCCACCTCTCGACCGCCCTGCACTTGCCCGATTTCATGTGACAGTTGGCATCCTCCCTGAATCTCCTGGTCCTCCCCTGGGTCTGTTAGTGGCTTTCCCGAGTCTCCTGGTCTTCTTGGTTTCCCCATTTCTTGGTGTTGGTGCCTTGCACGGCAGGAGCCGTGCATTAGGGGAGGGGTACTGTCACGCCCTGGTCCCTCTGTTCTCCTGGTCCCTCTGCTCTCCCTCTAGTGTTGGGTTTGGGTTCTGTTTTCTCTTGTCCCCCCCGTCCTGTCAGGTTTTTGGTTTGTTCCTATCTAGTCTTTGTTCAATCATTACTCCCACCTGTGTTTAGTTAGTGATATCTCGTTTAGTTTGATATAAGTACTCCTAGGTTTTCTCTGTTTCCTTGTGTTGGCATTGTGTGTTTTGGATATTGCCTCCAGGTCACGTTTACGTTCTTGGTTTGCTAAGGTTCTGTTCTCGAGTCTGTAAGTAAGATTCTTGTTTCTTCAAATAAAGAGAAAGTTTGATCTGCAAATGCATCCTGTCCCTTTCGAGAAACGTGACAGGGACCGGTACATCAGGTATATGATTGCATTCTTTAGGAACTTTGCCATCTCCTCTTGACCTATGGCAATGTACTGTAGGATTCCAGATGTGAACAATGTATCTGTATCACTTCACAGGGACATTAACATAAATCATGAGCATTTTAGCTGTCTTCAATGAGCACAGCATCAACATCAATATTCTTGTTTTGATGCTGTCAGCAGTCCTTACAGAAAAGCTGTGGGTTTTGTATCAAGTATGAGGCACCAGGAGCTGCAAAAAATTGAGAGGAGCTTTTGGTTCTTTCTTCCTGTTATGATGATAATCCTAAAATTATCACCTTTGTTAAAACACTGTTGATGATAAAAAAAAATATAATGTTGACAAGGAGTACTGCATCTCACAGTTTTCCAGTGTCAAAAAAATCTTTGACTGAATAAAACGGTCTTCAGATGATTTGAGTTAAACTGAAATAAAAATTGATAATGTGCCAATCTGTTTTTCAGAATATCCTTCTGACCTCTAATATACTGTAAACTTGTGTACAGTATGTGTTATATCTATGTGTTCTGGGTTCTATCTATACCTATGTATACCTATGATTGTTGTATTAAGTCTAGCTACTTAACCAAACTATCTAGAGCGCTCTTTGCAACCCTGTCCATGATTCAGCTGTGGTTACAAACAATAAATAGTACATGTGATATCAGAGAGAAAAAGATATGAAAGTTTTCTTTTAAAAAGAAGTCAGGAAAATGGTTGCTATAATAATTTCTTATCAATTTCAGACTCTGAGTGTGCATTGTCTCAACTTCTTTTGGTTGCGGTGCACCTGCTGGTCTGGCCTTGCAAATTCCCAGAAAATTCTGTAATACACCATGGTTTCCGTTGAGCCCATATCTTTGATTAAGGTCATCAGAACCTGTCACCAATATTTATCTCTCTTCTTTGCTAAAATTAATAAAGAACACAAAGAAGGCACACACCATGTAACCTTGAATGTCTGATCATTTGCACTCTCTGCGCTAAGACAAACTCAAAGTACCTTTTCTATTCCTCCATTCACAGATCACATTTTTTATAAAAGAATAACATAACACATTTACTTTACTACAGATGATTATATATTTATGAATTCTTAATACAAAATGATTATGTTGATTAACTCACGCAAAAATTTCTACATAACTATTGCAATGTTTTTATAAAACAAAGAAACATTTTTCCCCCAACAGGTTCTCTCTCAAAGAATTAGAACAAAGAGTTAAAACTGTTAGTTTTTTTTCATATTAGCTGTGAGATTTTCACTAGTGTGTCAAAATTCAGTGGCGTTTCATGTGAACTTCAGCTGAAGTATCAGCAGAAAAGAGCATCTTTCAACACCTGACAAGCACAGTGCTGCAGATATCAGTGAAGTCTGTCAACTTCCAGTAACCCTTCAGTTTGAATCATTACACCGAAAACAAAAGGCTGGTTATTCATTCACCATAACCAACTGAAACAGTCTCACCAGAAAACTCACCAAATTTCCAAAATATTCATACACCAGTTTCGCAGAAAGAGTGAATGGACACATTGTTTCTCCCAAATTCATTTTTATAATGTCCCAGTAATTTCTGGTCACCCTTTTTCTTTTTAATTGTCTGAGATTTCTTGCCTTTACTTTCATTGAACTAAGAGCCTTGAACAATTTTTAGTGAACAACACCTTTTGTCTCAGTATTTAACCATACAGCCCTCTGGTAGCCTGACTACACTGCCATGTGTGTCATAACTGGTGTATCAAGGGATTAGGTAGGTTGTAAAGGCTTATTTTTCTTATTTTTTATTATTATACAAATGTGTATAACTTCTTCTTCCAAACATTTTGCAGTTAATACCGTGATGTAGGTAAATACGATTACTGTGATATAGGTAAATACGTTAACTCTTGAAGAACAACTGAACTTCAGAGCTGAATAGATTAAATATTTCTGATGGGTTTCCTGGGAAAAACAAATGGCAAATGTACATAGGCTCAACAGAGCCTTAGCTAGGTCTGCAGATGCATGCAAATTTGAGCAAAAATATAAAAAGCTGTGAAACAAAAATATAAAAAGCTGTGAATTTGACTGCATTTGCATGCAAAGAATTGAACTGACTATTATGGTACCTACATCTGACTAAAATGATACGTTATATAATGATGCACAGACTGATGGCTAACAACCATAATTTTAGATGGAAACACTGTTTTCCATCTCTTTAGGGTTTAAGTAAATGTATGGGAGCTGAAGTTTTTTGTTCCTCTTCTCAATTTCCTCTGAGAGAAACTTCAGTTCCACCTGAAACTCGTCAATGATCTCGAGGGGTATCACTTCACTGAACAGCTCCTCTGGATAATATCCAAGTGGGTGCTGCAGTTATTGCCAAGGAGAGAAAATATACATTTTTTCAGTTAATCTGAAATGAATCAGTATATGAAGTGCATAATTCTGTTTAAAACACATCTCACTTCAGACTTACACGATCTGAAGAGGTCTTGCTCAGAACATAGAGTGCAGCCATTATGTTGACTGTAGTGCTGATCTCTGGCAGTGTGTCAAAAATGGAGTACTCAGTTATGCATCCTTTTTTGGTGGGAGGAGGACGTTTTAGGGTACTGGGCAGATTGGGCATCCATCCGCCGTAGTCAAACTGAGAAAGGTCAAAAGACAGATCTTACCCCTGCCCACAGACATAGAGGCAGATCATAAAGTTGTGTTTGCTTCAAATTTAAGAAGGCTTAAGTTAAATTTACAAAAAAAACACCTGTCCATTGTTGACTGAAGCATGTTGTCCTGATACAGTGAAGATCACAATGGTTAAACACTTGACAAGTTCATCCACACTCTTGAGTGATGATATTCCTCCATCTGGGAAGATATTTTCTTAAATTAGCACAGAAAACAAAGTTTAATTCTGAAAATTTCCCCTTCATTTTACAGTAATTAATTGTCATGCAAATCATTATACCGCGTTCAGCTTTGTTCATGAAGCCTTTCTTATTTATCTCTCCGATCCAGTTTTGCAGCTCAGTGTCTTTAATGACATCATCATCTGAGTTGTAGTAGTATCTCACTATACCATCAACAAACCTGTTATAAAAACAAAAAATGATCAGATATTGTGGGAGAAATAAGCTTATTTTAAATCATTATTTAATGATCATGATCAAATTTTGTGAGAAGAGTAGAGGAATAAGCTGGAGGAATAAGATTAGACTGTATAATAATTACACACTTGTTGATGATGTTCCACAGCTTTAGGCCGTCATCTCTGTAGTAGTAGTTTGGAATGTCCTCCACACCACGAGCCTTGATGTCATCAGGTAGACACAGGGAGCTGTAGGTCAGGGAGGAAGTTGCCCTCTCTAGGAACTTCGCTGTTCCACCATAACCAATCGCGGTGTGCTAAAGATAAAGATTAATTGAGGAGCTGAAAGATTATGCAATATATTCTTTAGTCTAACTGGTGTTCTCCCTTTACCTTAGCAAAAACCCCATCCTCTGAGATCAGCAATGCTCGAGCCATGATGTTGATCTGGAGTGTGTAGCGATAGTGAGGTTGCAGGAGCTGAGGAAGTCATACGTGACAATCATGAATGATAAAAATAATCTTTCAAAGTCTTGCTTGCTTACAAACAAAGGTTATTGTTACCTTGAACAAGGGGTGGACTGCGGGTAAGTTGCGAAAAGTTGACACAGCAAAGACCTCAGCCATCAGGTGACTGCGTAGCAGGTGGGAGTTCAGCTCATGCTCATTGAATTCGGCATTCCGCACAAAAGTCTTGGCGAGTAGCCAATCAGATTCAGAGTCTGAGGGAAGAAAGATGGGGTTCTCCTCTCCTGGCTCCTGCTTCAGCTGTTTGGAAATGAGAGTAATCAATGTGAAAAGGGTTGTCATCCTAAGAAGACGATCTAATGGTACTTAGGTACACTTACCTGGATGGCAATGGGCAGTAGCTTGCCCTCAGGGTTACTGAAGAGTAGGCACATGGGAGCCGTCAGATATTGTTGTTTCTTATTAATGACATTTCCAGATAGACCATCCAGCCGCTTGTAGTCACAGAGGAAGATGTTGCCACGCTGTTTGATTTAGAATGCATAAGGAAGGAGCGAATGAGAAAATGTGTAAAAGTTGTAGTATTTTGGTAGTTGTTCATCAAAATGATTAATCTCTTTACCTTCATCTCATTCTTTAAGTTGCTCCTAGATGGTAAAAAGGCTTTGACCATGTCATCAGTGACTGGGAACTTTTTGGGCAGCTCTGAGCATTTTTGGATCAATATGGGGTTCATGCCATTCAGAAGCTGGTAGCCAAAAAACTCATCCTCTCTCCAGTGTTGCCGAACATATTCTGGACAGATAAACATATGACCAGATGAAAACATAGGTTACCTTCTGGCCAGTTGGGCCAAGAGGAAAAAGAATGAGAGTTTTACAGTACCAAAGGTGTCTGTCCTTCGTTCAGTAAAGACATGATCAAGTTGCTCAAAATTAGTCCAGGGCCCCTTCCGAGTAGCAAGAGTTTGAAGTTTCAGCACAAGGATTCTACGTGAAACAAAGATAATCACAGATGGTAAATGCACAACACAATTACTGATGGTCTTGATAGTAAGCAGATGAGTTAGATCAGATGTATTGGAGCAGGGAAGGACATGAGATGTGCATAGATGTGTTCAACATAACCAGGTTTGGGAGCGACTGCAAAGACACAATGTGTTTTGTTTTAAATGAAACAAGGTAAGGCCCTCATGTCTTGCTTGAAAACTTACGCAGATACTTGAGTGAGCTGAAACTCTGTTGACTTGGTGAATGAGAATCTGACCTCGTCAGGCAAAGCTTCCGGACTGTCTCCTTTCACTTTATGGGGTATTCCTGGTGCATGTAGTTGCCATCTGTGGGCTCAGCAAAAATTTTAATTGAAGAGGGACACAAGTTATACAAATATGCCTCCCCCAAGACATGTACATGAACAATTATTCTAGCACTTTCTCTCACCTGAATGCTCTATAACGTCTTTCGATCTCCTTATTTCGTTGTTCTTTGGTTATGTCATTAGTATCCTTTAGTATTGTCTTAGCTTCAGAGAAAAAGCAGGAAAGCTTAAGCCTTGGCAACCCATAACAGAAATAGAGTAAAATGTGGCAGGCATTGGTCCTTTAATTCTTACCTACTGCGTCTCTGAAAACCAGCTTCTCATCATCAGCCAACCAACTATAACAGGGGAACAGGACCCTGTCACCTTCAGGTGTTGTTACAATAACCTTGGAGCAGAACCACTCATTGTCTCCAACATCAAAGAGAGCATTGGCTTCAAGTTCCATCAGTAAGAGAGAGCCTATGGATGCTGGGAACTTCAGCTTAAACTTCCGCACCTGGAGAGAGATGTAACTTTTGACAGCTGGTCTGTTAAGAGACCAACTGCTGGTACAAATTTTCACAGGAATAATACTAAAAGAATCCATCTCAGTGGACCATTCACCTTTACGTTGATGGGGATTCCCATTTTTGCCAAGCCAAATCAAGAACTTGATCAGTTACAATAACAGAAAAAAGTTGAGTAGAATGAAGAGTTCTGTTGTCTTACCGATCCACGGGAAAAGCCTCCCAACCAGGAGAGGTTAACGCTATCAGAGCTTCCTTTAGTGCCAACCAGCTTGATACTGACTCTGTTTGTAGTTCCAGCATGCAGCATGTCTCCTGTGAATACTTCAACTTGGTAACTCATTGTGGATGTTTACTCTGCAAAATAAAGTTGACCGGGTAGTACATGTCTTTATTGACATATATTGCATGTTTGCTAAATCAGAAGTTAGACTTACTGTGTAACAAGTCAAGTGGGTAATGTCCGGGAGTGAAGTTTTATTTTGCTCCGTTCCTGTGAGTCTAGGATCATGTGCAAAGGTATGGATTATTACTGCTTTTTATATCAGCAGGGAGATTGGCGGTTGTGAAATGGCTTGAATGTTGACATATTGCACAACCTGAATTGATGACGTACTCAATTACAACAGGCACCTCAACGGAAGTCAAAAGGTGTTATTGTACTATGGTTGCTAGATTCTGTAAAAATGATCTACTTGCAAAATGTGGCACATTTACTCTAAAGTTTTAATGTACTGTACAGTTCCTGCACATATATATAATATCAATGCCTAATTAGCCTCAGAAAGTTAGCATAAACATTTTTTTGACATCAGTTCACAGTAATGTATCCCACACTTTCTGTCAAACTGTCAATCAAAATGATTTATGACCCCTGTGATTTATTACCCCCCTGTCAGCTTGCTTGACAGCTCAGTTTGATTGACAGGTCAGTTGATGTACAGCTGTGTGCCATGTTGCACATTCCATTCCCTGCTAAAGACTGGAGTTTGTTTTGAAACAAAGTTTGGAGAGACCTTGAAGTCCCTGTTTTGGACAGCATCTACAACGCTGCGTGGAATAGTGTGACAGCGCAAAAAAGCTACTACTTACTGTATTTGCCTGTTACCTTGAAAAGGATCCTGATGATTACGATTACATTTGTGTGTTGATTGCTGTTTGCATGTTAAACCCATGAGATAGTTTTGGTAATAATTACGCATTGCAAAGGAAGATTTTTAAAGAAGATCACAGGCCGTTCTCGGTTTCATTCATTCATTTGTTCATTCATTTATACCTATAACATGCAAGAAACAGTGTTGGGACTGTATTTACAGTTCAGGACTCCTTTCAATCAGCTAGGGCCTGTCACCAAAAATGGATGTCTACAAGCAATTGGATCTGGCAATACCTTGTGTGTGGATGTTGCAAACAGCGGTCCATGTCTTAAGCAATGTAAATATGTATTTTGTCACTTGGGGAAGATGTCTTAAGTTATTCTGATCTTTGCAGATGTGGTCAAGATGATGAAAATGTGTTGAATACATTGTCAGTATCGATATCCTACAGACAGTGCTCTTGAGTAAGTCTAAAGCTGACATAACTATGTAACGGCTTTGAAAAAAAGAGGGTCAGACTAACTGTCAACACTTCCATTTCCACCTTCCTGTCTTCTGGCCAGAGCCTAGCTTGCCAAATCATTAGACATATTGCACTTTGTGCATTCGCTCATTATCTGGTTATCATGTATACCCATGTCTAGTTCATTAACTTATCAGTCCTCAGTGTATAAATACACCTGGTTCTCATATGGTATTTGTGAAGTCTCTCACAAATGTGAGTGCACTGGGTTGTGTATTTGTTGTTTCTGGTTAGACCACTTTGTTCTTGTTTGATTCCTCTTCTCTGTTTGTCTTGTTAGCCACCCTATCATTGGTCAGCACCTTTGTCTGTGGTTAGCTTTTCTTATACTGTGTATAGTTCTAAACCTAGTTCTCCGATTTCTGATTCTGTGATTAGTCTATAGTAGTGCATTTACTGTGCACTGAACTCTGCCTCATCCTGACCTTGGTTTTGGATAGCATTGTGAAATAAAGTTTGGCTGCACTTACCCAGCCTCTCTGAATTCATGACACTGACGATAAAGCATGCTCAAATATTAACTGGTGGTATGAAAACAATGGATGATCTTCCAACTATTCTTCCTAAGTACTCCTTATTGCCAGTGGTGGGACAATCAGGTTTTTTATGTTAGTAAAAAAAAAGAAAAAGAAAAAAGAAACACAAACAGACTACCAGACTACAATATAACAATAAACCGTCTGATCGCATGAACCAAAGTTCAATGCAGAAGTGTGGCGGTATTGGGACAACTGTAGTTGCTCAGGTGCCAGGTGATATCCACCACCTCTCAGACAGAGTGGCAAACAAAAAAAAACGTTACAAGTTAATAATTGTATTGGCCTTGAATAAAACTTAACCAAGCACAGCAAAACCATTTAACACTGCTATTTATTTATTTATTTATTTATTTATTTACCTGTTTGTTTATTTAAAGTAGCACAGTCCAACCCAGAGATGTTCAGCAGAAGGTTTCTATTTCATTGTTCGGTATAAAACAACAAATACGGGTCAGAGTCCCTTAAGGGTAAATGAGGCAGGTCCTCCACTCGAAGTCTTGTGGTAATCGTGGTGAACGGAGAAGGGAAAAAAAACCTTTCTTCACTTAAAGTCCACCTTGAAGAGCCTGCTTATAATGGAATCATTTTCAGAATAAAAACACGATAAAGAAAATGCAGGCTTCGGATTTACAGACTCTTAACTTAACATTTCTGCTACAGGATTAAAGTAAATTGAATTCATTTCAAGTTCAAGTTCAAGTTCAAGTTTATTTAGAGCCCAATACCACTGTTTACAGTCTCAAAGGGCTTTACAGGCCACAACAGTCAAACCAAAATATGACGGCACCCCCTGACTTAATCCTCATGGCGGGCAAGAGAGAGAGAGAGAGAGACACATTGTCAGATGTTCATTTCCACATAATGGTAAAGGTAAATATACATCGTGTGCCGAGTGCAGGCAGGGACTCCAGCAAGACTAACTAGTACAGCCTAGTTAAAAGGGAGAGCTAGAAGGTAATACGGACATGATGGCACTCTGGGACACAAGGCGGCCACCCACTCCACAGTCAACAAACCTGAGTGAACATGTTAAAGTGGGGGGGGCGACAGCATCCAAACATCCCAGTTCACCAAACAATCTATGCCCAAGAACCCTCCAGATCTGCTCCTTTGCCTAGTGAAGAGCTATTAGCAAAAGGCTTGGCTAAACAGATAAGTTTTCAGCCTTGACTTAAACATAGAGACTGTGTCTGTCTCGAACATTAATTGGGAGGCTATTCCATAACTGTGGGGCTCTGTAAGGGAAGGCTCTGCCCCCTGCTGTAGCCATCATAACTCGAGGTACCAACAAATAGCCTGCACCTTTTGATCTAAGTTGGCGTGGTGGATCATAAGAGACCAGGAGTTCGCGCAGGTACTGTGGCGCAAGACCATTTAATGCTCGGTATGTTAATAGTAAGATTTTATAATCAATACGAGATTTGACTGGGAGCCAGTGCAGTGTGGATAAGATAGGGGTGATGTGATCATATTTTCTGGTTCTAGTAAGAACTCTGGCTGCTGCATTCTGAACTAACTGTAGCTTATTTATACATCTATTAGAACATCCAGACAGTAAGGCATTACAGTAGTCTAACCTAGAGGTAATGAAAGCATGAACCAATTTTTCAGCATCTTGAAATGACAATGCATTTCTTATCTTGTTAATATTTCTAAGATGAAAGAAGGCTATCCTGGTAATATTATCTACATGAGATTCAAATGAAAGACTGGGGTCAATAATTACACCAAGATCTTTTACTGCCGCACCTGATGAAAGAGAAAGGCCATTCAGAGTAACTATGTGATCATTTAACAGAAATACACACACAAGGCAACCCAGGCGCCAGAGGAAAATAGAAAATAAGAAGAAAATGTAAATAAACAGGAAATAAAACAATTGCCCCAATGAAACCCTCCCGAAAGAAATCTTCCCTGGTAGCCTAAGTTTCCAGTGCCCTGTGCCCTGTGATGAAGCTTGATTGGATGCCTTCACAAATGACATGCCTTTCAGTGCTGATCATCCATCGTCCAATTGTGACTTTGTCACCAGCAACTGATGCAGACAACAATTATAGTTAATGTCTGAAAACAGTATTGAATATGGGTATCAGGGCCCTATCCAGGCATTTTTAAGGTATTGGGATTGGCTATAACACACCCGAGGAAATTTTGAGGATTATATTTTCCCTTTTTTACTCTAGTTACATTGAGTATCATAAGTTATACTACTGCAAATCATTACTTTCCATGACTTGGGATGGCAAAAACAACATGGATGAGAGAACTACATCCATAGGAGAGCACAACAAAACAAGTTTATGAGACAGATACAGAAAGCGACAAATTAGTTAGACAGACAGAATGACTTATGTTCTATATTCCATGCCTTGCTTATGTGACACTTACCCAGCAGTATCAGTCATGGACTGGCTGGGAGGGTCAGGGTGCACTCAACATCAGCTGCAGTGGCAGACATCTGTAGAACATGGACAATGGTATCCAAATTAAGAATGAATGTCCAGACTTTCTTCATGATTGGTGTCGTTTCAATGTCCCTGCACGGTTCATGTTCTCAATTCGTGTTTTCACTCTAGAAAGGAGTGAAGTAAAACCACCACCAATGATGACACCTCCTGGTGTCATATTGGCAAAATGTACTGGGGAACTGCTTAACGATGTTTCGGCAGATGATTAGAGATTCATTGCTTGTGGCGATAGCCTCATACTGTCTTATTTCATCCACAAGGATTCAGGTCATCTGGCATGGCTTGTCAAGAGCAGGTCTCTTGCTGTTGGCAATGGCTGACTGCACTTCCTCTGGCATTTTATCCCATGAGACCTCATAGCTTTCTTGCCATTTACTGGATGTGTTGAATGATTGGCTTACCCTGATCGAAGCACAAGGTGATGATGCTGGTGAAGAGCTTGACAGGGGTGAAAAGTAAAGATGAAGAGGAGCAACTGGTGAGATGTGGAGATCAAGTGTGACTGTAGTAGTTTCTGAAATTCATATGAAAATAAAATAAAATATATTACATCACTGTTTTCACAATATTTGTCCCATATGCATGCAAATCGATATCGCAAACACTAGATATTGCGAATTTGCATGGCAATTTAACTTTTTGTTTTGACTAGACGTAAAGCTACAATAATAGAAATTTCCTTTGGGCCCTTGTAAAGTCTGTGGCTAGCCCAAATTGCAACTTAATTCTGTGTTCAATCCATATGTAAGGTGAGTGTAAACAGTTTTTGACTAATTACTGTAGCTTTAACTGGTCAGGAAAATCACTAACACTAGATTGATGATAATTAACCATTTTGAATGCCTCCAGAAGTTTCCTTTGCTGTATAACAGGTAAGAGGTCTCTGATGTCATCCTGCTGCACATACTTGAGGTCTTCTATTGATTCCTCACCTGAGCTTTCAAGTGCTGTGATAACCTGTTATTGAGTGTCCTCAGATAGGCTGGGCAAAGCCTCAAGGATGGTGACCTTTATTTCATCACCGATGGATTATGTGAATCTAAAATGTGGGGACAAAATGGTGAAGAGTTAGCAAAGACATACCCCAAACTGAATTTTCAGGCAGTGGGTAGTAATCAAGCAGCTCTGCTTAACTGACAAAGTAGTCGTCTTCCTGCATCGGTGTAGTGTGATAAGCATTACTGTAAGGTTGACGAACAGCCTGATACACCTCAGTGATAAAGTATACTGTATAGGCTGTCATAAAGTATGACAGCCTATTTGATTTTTTCTACTACAAGGCCATCATCATTATGACCTAACTCAACAAACATGTTCCTCGTATATGTTGTCCCTTTTACTGTCACATCATGACTAATGAGGGTTTCTAGAGGATCAAAGTTAAGATGAGCAGCTGACTATCTTATCTCATCATTTCAGTCTCCCACAATAAATTCGGTTCCCCTCTCTACCACAACAGATGGTGGGAATAAGGTCCCAGCACTTAGAAAAGATTGCGAAAGCTGATGTCTTTCAGCAAGGGTTCCACAGAGGTTTTAAAGTTATGCAACTTTCTTGCACACTGCTAGAAGTAAGTATGCTTACTATCAAATCTTACTGTCCACAGATGGATGAGTGGCCCAAAGTGAACAATGAGCTCTGGATAATGATTTAGGTAGTGATGCTTAGGCTTAAGTGGATGATCCCCAAACATCTTCATTATGATATGCAAATACTCATCTAACAGAACTCTTAAATATGCTACCTGGCCTCTGGAAATGGTTGGAACACAAACAGGTGCCACAGTCTTTCTCAGCTGTAAGGCAAGCAGCCATACCTCACTGACACCAGGGCGTTTTATTTTATCAGCAGTTAATACTGGCAACATTCTCCGGGAACACCAGTTCTGAACTGCATGTCCAGAGAGTTTTCCAGCCCCTGGGTTCACTTCACAAGGTTTGTTGTTGGCATTATTACCTAGATATTTAAACTGGTTTATGTGCTGATTCAGTTCAGCATAAGTAAACTCTTTCTTTTTAAACAAGGTGGTTGAGGTATAATGCCAAATCGGTTGAGATAATGCCCTCAAAAATGTCATGGCCCATTGAAAACTGAGTCAAATTTAACGCCACCGCAGTCACTTGCTTCCACATTACGACTCCAAGCCTCAACATGTTTCTATTATGACTGTGGTGTGCAGTGAAGGCCCTTGGCCAGACGTTCTGCCAGAAATGCTTCCCGATCAATCTCACAATATCTGCAAAAATGTGAGCTCTTGCTAAAACTTTCAGTGAAGCCCCCAATGTTGTGTGAACCCAAACTGTCACCTGCTGTTGCACACAGGGTTCCCTTGCGGAGCTGGCCCTCTGGCAAAGTTGCTCCATTTAGCTCAAGATCCTTTAAATCTGTCACAAGAGAGCTAAACACTAGATCCTGTCCAAAATACTTATAGTCCTGCTCTTGACAAAGCAGTACAAGTTGCATCTGGTCAATACTTGCAAGGGTCAGATACATGGCCAAAATCTTGTCTATTTCCTCCCAGACCCTAGGGGGGTTTACTGCTTCAAAGGAATCCTGATAAAGTATTATGCCTAATGAGGAGGCCGTGTGCTTGAGCAGCAAGTTCTTTTCAGTATTTGTGCCATCCCACAAATCCTGAACAACATTATCAGGTTGGACTCTAGTTTTTACTTGCTGTAGTTGGTCCCTCACTGACTCTGAGGACAAGAGAGACTCAGTGTTTTTCATAGCGACATATTGTACAAAACATTCTTTGCCCGACTCATTCTGACCAACACAAATGGACACTGGCTCCACACAACTGAAGTTATTTAAAAAAAAAAAACGCTTTTCTCTTATGGTCAGTTTTGAGCGTGTGGGTATTGTAAGTCCTGTGAATATCCTCACTTTTCAGGGTATCAACCACAGTGTTTACGTCAGCTTCGGGAAGTCCGAGCAAAGTCTTGAAGTTTGGAAATGAGGTGTGACTAATCAATGTCATGTATTTCCTGATAGTGTTCAATGATTGTATGTAAATTAGACACAAAATGACATAACAGGGCAATGCTGACTTTGATTGTAATTACCTTGTTAAGTAAACCACAGGAGCAGGATGGATTATGGAGTGCAGTGTTTGTAGGCGAGGAGGAAAGCAGCAGGTGGCTCTGTCCACTGTGGTGATGGCAGGGTCAGAGTTGGGGTGAATCGTCCTCTTCAGTTTTTTCGTCTTCTACTTATTCTTCCTTCCATCATGAATAAAATCGCTGATCTATTATATTTTACGCCTATTTTTAAAATTTCTTTACGTGTGCTAAATGAAGTGGTGGGACTTGATGCAACAAGATTTTGTTCAGATGAGTTAGGGGTGTACTCACAACAGAGTCAGACTTAACTGAAAAAGAAAAAACACTGTAGTATACCTTTAGATTGTACAGTAGCTTGCTGTCAATATTTTGTTCCTCAAAGGCACCAACATTTACAGTATTCAACAGTATTTACAAAGAACGGTATATTACTGTACAAAATTTCCTGTATTTTTACAGCAATTTTTTATAGTGTAGCTGACTATACAAATTCAGAAGATACTGAACAGAATGAATCTCCCACGTGAAATACGTCCATTTTTCTGTCTAGAAGGTAGACAGGTATTAAGTTTGGTTGATACAAACATTTTATCTACTTAACTAAGTCCCCACATGTTGTTGTAGTTTAACTAGTTATGTATCTATCAGATCAGTTGGGTATAACTAATACATACATTTCTGCTGTTTTGACATTGTTTGTTAAAATGGGAATTTATGACAAAATTATTGAGTTGTAGCAACATTTCACCGAACATTTAACTTGGTATTAGTCTTATGATTTGTAGTTAATAGAAATTACACCTCCGTTCCAAAATGTATACTTTGTTGATATTTATATTGTTCCAAGATGTAACTCAGTTTGTAATATTAAAGCCTGCATTTACACTACACTTTACAGTTATCCAATGGGTTTGAATTGAAATCCTACAATCCTACAATCAGATGTTCAGTGTTGTTTTGATCAAACCCATTGGCTTGAGTTGGATGTTTGCCAAAATCAAGCTCTGTGAAACTATTGAACATCAATTCTCTGTTAATCCTTGCCTCTTGGGCGCACCTTAGTAAGGCCTTGACCCCTCCGGACCTGAAGTTAAATTGCTGGTCTTTTTATCACGCCGCCTGAATTCAGTTCCTGGAGGCTGCAATTTATTTGTGCGCTTCATACAATAATAATGGTTGTGTTGTAGTTCTTTTCATGGTTTAAGGTCAAATAAAAGTTCATCTTCCATCTGCATCTATGATTCAGCTCGATTCCACTGTGTCTCCTAAAATGAAAGCTGTGGTATGGTTAAAATCTAGCTACGATCTAATTGTCAGCTCATGTTATTAGCCCTACCACAGCTGTCATTCTGCAAATTTGCGAAGATATCAAATCAAATGTGAAACTGGTAGGGTGATGGTTTCACAAGGGAGTTGGAAACTTAATTACGGGTGAAGGTTGAAGATAAATTTTGTCAAACCTGACCAGCTATGATGAGAACAAGTGTCTTGGAACACACTATTATTATAGTATCACACACACAAGTAAACTACAGCCAGCAGGAACGGAACTCAGGTTGCATGTTCAAACCTTTGCAAATCCACAAGGTCAAGGTCTTGGTAAGGTGTGCTCAAAAAACAAGGGCCACTAGGAAATAAAGATTTGATTTTGAGTCAAAGCTCCATTGGTTTTATATTTAGGTCTGACCGTCTCAAGCTGAGACCAGTTGTGGTGATAAAACCATGTATCCTTATAATAAAAAATAAAATATTTTTAAAACATGGCGACTGCATATAGGTAATGGACCTTGTTTATAAATACCGGTCCAGGTAACATTGCGTCTCGCTGGGTGCGTCCGAATAGTCTTAAGAATGTTTCTAACTGAGTGAAATGACCTGGAAGTATCCAAGCGGCAGCCATGACAAGAGCTGGTCGAATTTTCTAAATGCTAAGGAAAGGTGCTTCAGTGCCTCCTCTCCTATCTCCTTTAGCACATGGTACACAGGACCATACTTTACAAAAGGAAAGGAGATCATTTCGTCCCACAATTCTTTGTGGCAGCAACATTTCAAGCGACATACCATTCGACCGCTGACGAAAACAAATGATTATGTGAATGTAACACTAAGCATTGGACAGTGTCAAGCGTATCCTTGATGTGACACAAAGATTCTCTGGCTGAGGTTTTCTCATTTAATGATTTGCTGATCCTATACAAGTAAAATAAAAAAATAAAAGTAACATGTCAAAGTGATGGTGTCGATCAAAAGAAGTATATGTTCTCCAAAATATAACCGTTTCTAAACAGTTTCTAACGATTTCTGACTATAAAAGTTCTTAACGGAAAAGAGGTAAAGTTCACAATATGAACTTAAAAAAATTACTAACAGGTTCCAACTATTTCTGATTAAAAGTAAGTCTTAGTACTGAAGTACAAGCATCAGTAATTGCAAAACAAATTAAATTATAATTTCTAAAAACGGATCAGATCTACATGACCAACAAGGGATATGAGACGTTTATGGCCATATGATGGTTTTAACTCAACATGTTTGAAACTTGTGAATTATGATATATACACCAGTAGATTTGTAGGCCTAACATGCTATGCCTTTCCTGCATAAATGTAACAATTACTTTCATACAGTCATACTAACTGGGATTCATGTCAGCAAATATGAGTGGACAGGAGGGTGAGCATGAGCAACTTTTGTGACTGGTAGCCTTTATTCCTTTTTTATTTCAGTTCCAACCTTGGCAATGAAGTAATACTTTTACCAGGTTGTCCACGTTTATATAGCCTGCATGAAACAACATGGTAAGAGTGCACGGTGCAAAGTATCTGAGATGCGCTTTTAGTACAATCCATCTTCAGAACATTGTAGTTTTCCCACAGCAGACCCATGTCAATAACATCTGCCGTCACATAATTACGTAGCCTAGTGTAAGTGCAGTCGGATTCTCTGAGCACCATGGTTGTCTTTTCCTAAGTCCTTTTGAATTCTCCCTC